>NW_010247136.1:0-37506 GCF_000690775.1 Eurypyga helias | reverse complement strand
GTGCGGGGTGACCAGGCGTCGGGCCGGGGAGACGGCGCTGGGAGCGGGGCCGAGCCGGACGGAGAGCCGTGCCCCCTCGGCTTCCTGCTCTTTGGTACCAGCCGCGCTGCTGGGTTGGCACCTACCCGAGGGATGCTCGCGTCCTCTGGGCCGGCGGGGCCGCGCGTTTGCTGCCCGCTGCAGTGATAATCGTGACACGGTAGAGCCACGTCCCTCCAGCCTCGGGGAGGTGTGGTGACTGGGGATTCGGTGGTTAGTGAACGAAATTTACTCCAAAGAGTTAATTTACTCCAAAGAGTTAATACAATAGGGGATGCCGGCGAGGGCTTAAGGGACGCACACGGTTTGAAGATGCGGAGACACAACGTTACTACAGGGGATCTTTCCCATTACCCAGCCCAGTAACACCTCCCAAACACACATCAAAGGCAAGAGGGATGCTGCTCTGTAGCCACCTTAGCGTTCCCTACGCACTTAGACACGCATCAGTGTGAAAGGTGTGTATGTTAGAGAAATGCTTTAATAATACCCTACTGCAGACAACCGCAGCTTTATTCTCGGCAGCTGCCATTACATAAACAAATACCACGCTGAAAAAAATCCCACAAAAAACAACAAAGCTTAACTACGTGGACATTCGTGTGTCACCTGTGACTTGAAGCTCTGCCGTGTCGAGGTGTCATTTGTTGGGCACGCTTCGGCAGGCTCAGGGGCATCTGCAGCCCAGGGTGGGCACTGGAAAGGTGAAAGATGGAGAACAGGGTAACACCGACAGGCAGCAAAGCCAGGTATCGCATAATTGATGGATGAACCCTGAAATGATGGATAGATGAGTGATGGGCGACTGTAGAGGCAGCGTTTGCCAGTGCAAGCAAACTCTACGGGAACGATTCCACAACCTCCAGTTGCAATCAAACGCCGGCTGCTGCCAAAGAGCCTGTCGCACATTCTCCATGCTACCCTCAACAGTACAGCTGTGACCCTTTCATAAAGCATTCCCAGCGCTCGCCTGACCCAACATCGAACTTGTGCAGAGAACTAACCCCATAGGAAGGTGGGGAGGGCAAGAGCCCACTACCTATGGGGTCAGACAGCGCACATGGAGACGGGGAGCAGGACCACCTGCCTCTGCAGTGCCTTGTTGCTGGATGTGCCACGTCTTGGAAAAACAGTGCTGTTCCCACAAGACACTGACTTAATGTACTGCACTTCTCCCTTCCCCCTCCGTACTGCTGAGAAGCACAGCAGTGAGCTTTATCACAGATACTGGCTTTAATATTTAATTGGCAAAGCTCTCCAGAATGTAATTTATTCTCACGCTGTACAAAAATACGACTGAGGTCCAAATGGTATGAATCACGGCATGCCATAATAACTACTAAACACATTGTGCCCCCAAACTGAAAGAATTCCTTGTCAGCAACTCCGGCAAGTACTTTCTTTTTGCCAGATGAAAGGATGAAAAATAAATAATATCCATGATAACTGCAGGGATCTGTGTTGTGCTAAGAGGTCCATGATAACTGGAAGGTATATTGACTGCGGTCAATATGCTGGAAGTCTGGGCTCATCAATTCACTTCCCCACAACTCGGTTTCTCCATCTGTAAAATGCGAATAACAATATTTCTGACCTTGGCAAAGAGCCCTGAAAAGTACTGTGCATGGGCAATTCATGAATTCGTTATATGAATTTGTTATATGAATTCATGAATTGGTGAAATCGTTCTATCAGACAATACAGGTGGAATACAAATATATCTAACTTAGTATCTAACATTTTTCTGAATGGGAAGTGTCACTCATTCCCATTCTTCTGAATGGGAAGTGTGGTTCTCTGTTTTATTTTCAAGCTTCGTGACTCCCTTCAGGATGCCTACTTCAGCCTCCAGTGCTTTCCCTTATCAGAATGTTACTGCATGTATGCAGCTTTTTACGGTTGAAAGAGCAAAAATTAGAGTGGGAGAGTGTAACACACCAAGATTAAAAAAGCAGTGGGAGGAAATCCACTTCTCTCTTAAACATCTACCATGATGTATAGTATCTCCTGTTCCTCCCCACAGATCTAGAGGGGGAATCCTGATGCTGTTGCCAGACGTGTCTCTCTTGCCAGTTATTCCAAAAGCTGATTGTTTTAGTTCTTCAACTGTTGTTTGATAAACTAACACATAATGCATTTATGGGGGCAGGTCTTCAGCAAGCCTAAACCATCATAAAGTGTTCAGTCGTCACTCCTCAAGATCTTATTCCTTGTGCTTAGTATCTGCACTGGTTTTAATATTTTGAAAGTCAGTTTTAAAAAGCAAGCTATCCTGAGATGACTGGACTGAAGAAACAACCGCAGGAAATAAGAGCATAAACCTCTCGCTGAATCCCGTAGCTTTTAGTAACCCTGAAAAAAGAGATCACTTTAGCATGGCCTGTAATCCTATGAATCTGGGGATTTTTCCACTTCTTTGTGATGCGAGGTTGATAAATCCCCACTTCTTGACTTTGCACGCAAACGTATCCGGCAACGCCAAGTCTTCGGCAGCAGCGATCGTCTTCTAGGCAACTGCCTGAAAACTAACAACCAACCAACCCGATACCGAAACTGAACCTTCTTAAAAACATTAGACAAAACTTCTGCTTTGACGGTACGTTAGGCTTACTACGCTAAACATAAATAAGTAAATACTCTGTACTTCTTATCTTCTGATCTCACTTTCTGTAAACCCCGAGCTCGCATTCTGCCATAGGCAGAAGGCATGGCAGCTATCCTCAATCTGTCGGGCGCTGATAAGACCTGGGCTGGGTTCCCCTGAAGCCGCGTCACAACTTAGCTCTCAGAGGTGTCAAGAAGGGAGATAAAAAGGATGATTGGTCAGAAATAGCTGGTGAAATGGTTTTCTCCTGAAACGGAGCCATTTAACAGAAAGGAACTGTTTCACCAGAAATAAATATCAAAACATGAACATTCATAAACAGCTTGTTTCCTAACTGTGCTGAGGGGGAGGTCCATGGAAGGGAAAGATCTTGGAGGACTCACTGCCTTTTCTTTTAATATTTCTACCTGGTAATTGATAAAGCATTTCAAAGCCCGTTTTCTGGATAAAAGAGAGAGCATCCTGATTTACTGCCATGTAGCCACAGAGCAGAATTCATTCATCATTTGATAAATTCACTGTCTTCAGGCCAAATTTGGCTTTTATTATGTCACTGTGAATCTGCAGTAGCTTCATCAAAATCAATGATGTTGATTTTGCAAGCTTTTACATCCTGAAACTGAAGGGAGCTACCACTGTGGTTTACTTCAGCAAAAATCAGCTTTCAGGAAACTGCTCTCAACAGGCAGAGTAGCTGGAAAACCATCATCTCCTTCTGCCTCGTACTCTTCTCGCTTCCCCTTCCATTAACAGATAATATCAACAGAATACGGAGTACGTCAGGATGAAAGGGCTGAGTCAGCAGATGAGGCTGAAGCGGCACAAAGGAGGGCTTTGCAAAGGCAGGTCCCAAAAAATAAAGGAAATAGCAATTCAGGCGGGAGGAACAACGCTAGAGAATGGCTGAGCAAAGCGTACAGGATAATTTAGATGTAGGTTAGCTGCCATGGCAACCATGTACCAAATTACTGCACTTCTGTGTCTCTAACCCTGCCAGCAGCTACTTATGTTTGTATGTACCTCAGGCTTTATAATAATTACTCCACCTTAAAACTCACGATGGATTGCAAATGAAGTGCCGGCACTGGGATTGCTGTGGGGTGCTTGGTTTAAACATTTAGATAATAAAGATAGAAAAAATAATAGGCCATGAAAATTATGATTTTGCTAAGTGGTTAAAAAATGCATAACTCCTTTAACATTTACAGCAGTCAGTTCTAACCCTTAATTTGTTCCGCTTTGACTTGCACACATTTACCAGGTCAACCTGACACCTTTACCTCCAACGTGTATATAAGAAAAAAAATTAGTCGTAGCAGCAGGTCTATTTTTCACTGTGAGAAACTGCCATGTTATAAAAAGAGTAAGACGTTTTCTTTTAATCCAATATTCTTGGGAAATACTGTAAAATATTAGATCCCTAAAGAACAGAAACAAGGCTATCAAAAAGCATACTGCAAGGCACGTGTATATTATTAGTTACTAAGAATAGTCTATCGCTGAGTGTGAATGAAACTATTCAACTGCGTTCCCTTGATAAGACAAGTATGTATTTGTTTCTCTGGGCACACGTCAGTGTCCTCAAATGGAAAAACATTGATATAATAACCTAACCGCTGCTTCCAGTTCATATGCATGTAGTCCTAGGGGAACACAGCCTTCACAACGCCTCTCCGCAGGAAGCCAGGAGACCTTAATATCCATTGGGCTTCTCTGTAAGAGTCCATGAAACGCTCCAGAGTATAGAAAGAGGTCAGTTTTGAAGATCCCGTTGAAACTGATGAAACGTCACCGAGATGTTCAGCCAGTTGAGACCTACTTTCCAGTTCATATGCATGTAGTCCTAGGGGAACACAGCCTTCACAACGCCTCTCCGCAGGAAGCCAGGAGACCTTAATATCCATTGGGCTTCTCTGTAAGAGTCCATGAAACGCTCCAGAGTATAGAAAGAGGTCAGTTTTGAAGATCCCGTTGAAACTGATGAAACGTCACCGAGATGTTCAGCCAGTTGAGACCTACTTTTTTTTTTGCAGGAAACTTTGAACGAGCCTCAGAAGCAGCTGTGGTCAGTGCCAGGAGGTAGCTCGCCATCCCTCCACCGTCATGTGATACTCAGTGTAGACTGTGGTACTCCACAATCATGGCCTGCCTCCAGCCAAAATGCTGGGCAGAGATCTTTTTTTTGATAACATTTGCCCAGTAGCTTCTGCTTAAAGGGATATGTCTTAAAATGACCTGTATTTGGAAAATTGAAACAGTCAAAGCTGCAGTTGTCTATTCCATATTTTGTTTTCACAGCCAAAATCTAAGTAACCCTTAAATATCACTTATGAAAAAAAAAAACCAAATCCAGATACTTACATTTCCAATATATTTACTACATTGTCCAAGGACATTCGGTTACCACTGAGGTCCTTATGCTGTCGCTTTTACTGGTGTCTCAGCCTTTACACAACAAAACTATTATCATCTGGAGTTAGCTATTCTATTTCCTTGGCCGAGTTTTCCCTTGCCTGTGTTATTTTGGCTCACTGCAGTTATCCACCTGACCGTGACAGAAGATTCCCTCCAAGGAGTTGCTTCCCAGCTACCTGGTTACCTAGAAAGTCTTGCAGTGTTATCTCCAGTTCATCTGGGATTCTGCATGTCCGGAACATTTCAGTGGGCTGTCTGTGGGTGGTCTGTGGGGCAACTGGGAACAGGAGATGGGTGGGAAGCAGAGTGTAGAGCACACTTGCAGCCAAGAAACGTGCCTCTTGGGGTGCACAGGTGTAAACCACTACGATGTTCTCAGATTAAGCAGCAGACTCGGTGCCCCTTGTCTACCTGTCTTCTGCAAATTACTACAAAAATACAGTTTCTCCCTAAGTATATGGCCACCTGAGACATGACATGATGACATCCTGGATCAATATGGCTGCAACTACTCTCATCAACTGTTCAGTACCTTTGGGGATGTGAATTATGTCAAGCTCGGGAAGCAGTAACAACACCAGGAGTTCAAATTCTACCGTTTGCCTCTATGGCCGTCTCCCCATACTTCTGCAAATCCTCATTCTAACATCACCTCCTGCTGAGCACTGTGGTATCTGCTGAGCAAACAATCAGCTCTTGGCAAACTATTCCACTGTTGTGGCCCAGTTAAGTGGAGATTAACGTCTGATGTTGGCATACTCATACTCCGTACTCCACTGCACCTGGTGTGAATTCAGGGTCATTACACTAAAGACATTTTCAGACATTATAGTATCCCATATGCCTTGTCCAGCACAACAGGCACAGTCATCAGGTAAGTTATGTCACAGAAGATAAGAATTACTAGTCTGGGATGAGTCCCGTTTGCTTTCAGGTTGACAGATCTTTTACACCAGTGTCTTTTTTCAAGGGAAGAACTGCTGGAGCTGCTGACACTGTCTTCCTTGTATACACTCTGTTCACTAAGCTGATACCTATCTCTTTTCTGAGCTCTTCAAGTGTTTCTGTGATGTTTTCTTGTGGTATTTCGGAGTCTCAGTCATTCCCTGTACTAAAGCACCAGCAACACCCTGCAAGCTTCTAACCAGTCCAGGGTTAATTCAGGGTCTCTCTGTGGTCTCTTCTGAGGCTTTTTGGTTTGTTCTGATCCTTCGGTACTTTGCCTGGGACCAGATTACATGCACAACTACAGACATTGGTTCTCAGGTTGTATACTTTGTTATAGTTTCACTTTCCTTTGTGACTCCAGGTTAGAACTACCCTCGAACAGTTCATTTTACGTAAGGATGCAAGAGCAGCGGGTTTAGGTCACAGCAAAGATCCACATAGCTCCATGTCTTCCCTCAACGGTAACAAGCAGTGGACACCTGTGAAACAGGGTGAGTACAGACTGTTCCTTCCCCTTTTATACCTTCCAGTTCCTGGCAACCAGCAGGTCAGGTTTGTGAGCCAAGGGCACACCCAGTCCCCGGTCTGAATGTTAAGCTGGCGTTTCAATGTGAACGTTTACAGTGCCTCCAAGATCTCTTTCTTGAGTGACAACTGCTCGTTCAGAACTGTTTGCATTTATTAGGGCTGTATTTTTCCCACGTGCACATTTTGTATTTATCATCATTGTATTTTCTTTGCCAGGGGAGGTTTAGATTGGACGTAAGGAAGAAGTTCTTCACTGAAAGGGTTATCACGCACTGGAACAGGCTGCCCAGGGAGGTGGTGGAGTCACCATCCCTGGATGTGTTTAAGAGGCGGGTGGATGAGGTACTGAGAGATATGGTTTAGTGGCGGACAGATACGGTTGGACTGGATGATCTCTAAGGTCTTTTCCAACCTAGTGATTCTATGATCCTATGATTTTACTACCCAGTCGGTTGATGATGTGACATCCCTGTGCTACTTTCTCAGGCAGGTTTTGGTTTTGACTATTGGAAACAACTTTGTATCATCAGCCACCTTGGCTATCCACCACCTCTTCCAGCCCATTTGTGAATGTGTTGGACAATGCAGGACCTGGCACGGTCTCTTTCCCCTGCCTTCCTCTTGCAGCTTCCTTTAATTGTGAAAAATGATCAGTAGCTCCCACCTTTGCTTTTTATCTTCTAACCAGTTACTAACCCACAAAAGGACCTTCCTTCAAACTAAGGATTTTAATGAGCCTTTTGGGGTTTAGGGAATCCTGTGAAAAGATTTCTGAAAAATACCATTATGCAAATGCTGGGGGAAACTGAAATGGGCAGAAGGGTGGGGAGCAAGGAAATGTATTTGTCTCTGAGACCATTAAAGTCTTCCTTATGTCTAAGCTTCCCCTTAGCCTGAGAAAATTGTGTAATCTGCCAGAGCCCTGCTTGTGAAAAAGCAGTATACTGCCACTGAAATTGGTCTGGCAGCGCTGACGACACAGGCTGAATGTTCTGCTTATCAATGAAACAAACCTTGGGAAGTCTACTAACTCATGTCTCTTGTTTCATTAACTCATGTCTCTGAACCTCGTTCCTCAGACAAAAATACTTTGTCCCTTCATTGTGAACAACTGTAATTTATTCAGAAAGAGTCAAACCCACCTGGAGGGAATGCAATAGTCAAACTCTAGTTAGACTTGGGTAGAGTTAATGCAAATTTACACCAAAGACCACAAAGGCACAGTCAGGGTCTGTATTTTTACTGCCTAATGGGAACAGTTTATGCTGCCAGTGATGTCAGTGAAGCTTTGTTACTGATTTCAGTAGGAACAGGAACACCATTTGTCATAAAAGATTCACTTGACCTAATCTTTCTGTAAATAAAGAAATAAGACACTTCAGGAAATTTCACAGTGTCTTTTTTCATTTGATTATCATTTCACTTGCTTTGATGGTTACTTTATTTGTTGTCTAGCAGAAAATGAAACTCATTTTATACTCTTAATATCCGAATAGAACTATAATCCATGTAGATGGGCTTGTACTTAAGAGTGGTGCCAGCACTGAGTAATTTTAATATATTATATAGTTGATAATATCTGACCAAATATTCTCGAATAAGTCACTATAGAAATGAAGGTATGTTTCCTGTGTGGCTTACAATATCATACTAAAATACAAAAGAAACCTGACTGGGTTTCAGTTATGAAATAATAGATACCGAGCCATTTTCAGGTTGGCTCCATATTGCCAAAGTGTTTAAGCAGGTGCGTTTCACAAGGTTTGTGAAACAAAAGCTCAGCTGAAAGCAAATCAACATTAGGAAGCAAAACCAGTGCTGAGTGATAGTGCTTAAAAACTGAGAAACAAGAGTGGTTTTAAACAGCAACTGAAAAGATGCTTTGATGTTTTGTAAAGCACTCCCTAAAAACATGTTGCAGTTTTCTGCAGTTATGAACAAGACAGTTCATCTTGAATTAGGGTTCCTGCTATAGTTCGGATTATACCCATCGAACATTAACTTTTTGCTTGCAATATGAGCATGGCAGCAGTTTTCGAAGATTAGGAAAACATGTTCAGGAGCCTAACTGCTAAAAACCATTACTTTTTTTTCCAGAGCACTATTTTATGTATACAAATGGGGAAAAATGGCAATGAACCTAAAAGCCTCAGTATCTTCCATGACCAGCAATCATCCTGTCAGTTTGTGGGAACAGGCAAATCCCTTCACAGCGAATGCAAGGGTAGGCCAAGTACTGTTTGCTGAATTCCAGTGATATCTGTAATCAATATCTTAGCTCAACTTCCGCTGAGAAATTACCCTTCCCTTGCGCTGCGAGCCGAGCGCCTTCCGTCGCCGCATCGAGCGACAAGTAGCCTCCCTCTGAAACATGACGCAGCTCAGCAGTAGCACAGGCAGAAGCATTTGGGTCAAAGACTGCTCTCAGAGGCAAAGGTGGACAACGTGACTTAAGGGGGAATTAAGAAACTCCTAAGAATTCTGGCTGATTTTATGCTAGTCCCCAGAAGCCTTGAACTCATTTGAATTCATTGAAGGCAAAATCACTTCATGCCTTAAAATGTACAGAAGCCTTTTGACAGCGGGGCTTGTATTATGTAGCTCTCTGACTCGACTTAGGAAGATGACATGAACAATGGGGAGTTATTAACGTGAATGATTTTGCATGCAAATTGGAAGCACCACAGAACGATAGGATGGCTGCGGCTTAATGGCACCAGGTTGTCTGCAGGGCTGAACATGAAATATCACAGCAGGAAAGAAGTAACAAAGACAAATGCTACTAGAAGAAAAGTGCTTTCAAAAATGATCTGGGGCAGCTGGACCACAAGATCTCTTTTCCTGGAAGTGGTTCCAGAGATATAGTGCCCAGAAAATATGCCTGGAAAGCCAGGGCTACAAAACAACAGATTTGCCAGACCTGAAGAACTTTACAAACCCAACACATGAAGCCAAACACCGTCACCTTCATTCCACATCCTGGGGTCAGCAGGATTGTGACTGGTGTAGTTGTCAAAGCCTAGCATCTATATTAATCAAGTATGTTGGCCTCTTCGATACAGGAAACAGAGAAGCAACACGAAGAGATGAGCAAATTAACATTTCCACATGCCGCTTTGTGTACTGCCTTTTCTACGAGCCTTCAGCAGAAAGGATGTAGGAAGGCAGAGAGCTAGTGGAAGTTGTAGGCACTGGGATACACCTCCCCTGGGGCAGGTTGTTGCTGCTGTGACTTTCTCCCAAGACATATTTCTGCTATGTGTGTTGCTACAACTCATGGCCGAGCAGCACCGCTGGTGCTACTCCAGGTGGCAATGGCTTACGCTGTTTGAAACAGCAAACCCAAGAAGCTCAAGGGAAGAAAAGTTCATGCAGCAAACAAAGAGATCGCGGCTGTTCCACTGGCTCTTTTGTCTTCCCCTTTCTGTAGCCTCCTCCACCTACAGAAAACTGACACCCATAGGAGTAATCATGCAGAAGACAAGTATTTCCATTTGATGTTATGGTGGGCAATCTGTGCAGCAGCAGGATGCTCTCTGAAACACACAGACCGCTTACAGCGTATTCACTCCGACAGTGGGGATTATTTTAGAACACAAGCAACAGGAAATAATGTTTTCTGCCTTTCGTCAGGAAACAGAACACGGCAAAGCACTGACTCTTGAGCAACAGGAGCTATGACATCCTGCCCATGCTGCACACTCAGTGCCTCTCTGTCATTAAAAGAAATTAAAAATAAACCTTCCATAAAAGGGTTTGATGTTGCTGAATCAAGTCAAACTACTGCATGTCTCTGTCTTAAAAAAATCCCAATGTAGTTTATGTTCACAATGTTCACGTCACCAAACGGTGACAGTCAGCAGCTCTGGTCCATCAAGTGCAACACTCGTGGAAATCAGTAGGGCTGTAACCCTTGCCCCTAAGTCTGAAAGTTTTCTGACAAGTTGCTTACACAGAAAAGCATTTCTAGTACTGTGGAAGGACGGACGGAGTGATTCCCTCAGAATAAGATTTCTGTATGCTGAGGTTTGGGAAGTCTGTATTACCCCTGCCTCTTTGAGCCTTTCTGTAGTTACACAGCAGATTCCAGTCTCTCTGCTATCAGTCTGGCATCTGCAATGCATACATGATTCTCTACCGAAAACTTTGATGCTACATATTCAAATCAAGAAGCTGGTTTCCTCTGCCCATGTGGCAAAGCCTGAATGAGGAAGAAAATATAAATTTATTTTCTTTATGCTGTTGCAGTAATGAATAATTACTCAATCCAACAGCCAAAGCACAGGCTTTCTGCGTATGTGGAAGCAAGATTATCCCATGTCTGTAGTACATCTATCCGATTCCCCTTTTATCTTTCCCTTAATCTTTGTCCCTCACTCATCTCACCATTCCACCCAGTCCCCTTCTTGCTCACACATCACAGCTCCAAGCTTCACTATCTTTCACCCTCTAGAGACCAAACTGCAGAAGAATAAAATGGTAGGTGGGTAGAGCACTAGTTACAACCGACTGTTTGCTTCCCTTTTTATGTAGCTCTGCCTTTTACCTTCATTTTTGCCCTCCATGAATCTGGGCTTCAGCCACTGAGAATGAAAGCAACCATGAGCTTGGTTTTGGACCTTTTTTCCAGAGGAGTGGCTGAGGTTTTTCTGGCTAAACTGGTTTCCAGTTTCGAAGTTGAGCTTTCAAGGAAACCAAAATATCTACTTTCTAAACCAACTTATGGGAAGAAATGGGATGAAGAGATGAGAATGACTGTTGTCAAATCTCTTTCACCACTAAATTCATCATTTTGCATGAAAATAATATATTATTTTAAATTAATCAACATTTTCTATGGGGAAAACACATCTCAAGTCAGTAAGCTTTCCTTTCAAGCTACCTGTTCATCTGGAAGCTTTGGAGCTTGAGAATAATTCACGGGTACATACATTACCTACACGAGTGTGGAACATGCTGCTGTGTAAGAGACAGGCTCGGAATAGTCCGTCCTGGAAACGAGGCAGCTGACCAAGGATGTGTTTAGAGATCTATTAAAGTAGGTGCTATAGGGAAAGTGAATAGGTAATGACTGTCCCTAGTCTCTTTTCCAACAGAAGAGCTCAGGAGCACCAGATAAACCTTGCACAGGCAAGGCTGGATCAGAGGAAGTGGTCCTTTATACACTGAACTGAACTGTGGAAATCCTTACTGCAAAAGACTGTGTGTACAAAGGTGCTGCACGGGCTCAGTAAGCAACTGAAAAAATCCATACAGGATCATTGTTTAGGAAAGCCTTTGGCAATGGAAGTCCATGAGCTACACATTACTGAAGATCAGAAGAATATTCTGGAAAAGTTTCACTATATCCTTACCGTACCTTTTAATTCCATCCTAGGCATCTGCTGCCAGACATCATTGGAAAAGGGCTGAAAGGACATTCCGTCTGACCAGGCACAACTGTTCTTTTGTTCTTCAACTCTGACTCAAAAGAAGGATCTTTTATATCCAGCAATACCTACTGCTCCCTGAGCGCACCAAAGGTGTATTTCAGCTTTATTAATTCAATCAGACTTGACATCTCAAAGGCAGTTTGTGTGTAACACGATACTGTAAATCCATCCTGATCTCTAGAGCTCATGATGGCTCCTTTCCTTCTTGAAATTTTTCTCCAGAAGACCATATGTTATGTCCCTTAATATCTTCAATGCACACTCGCTGCTTTCAGAGTGACTGGAATGTAACAAAGGAAGTGATCCTGTACAAACTGAGTCAAGCTGTGGAAGTCCTTGTTGCAAAAGACTGAACTTTATCACACTGAAACTAAAGCAGGCACCACCTCCTTTAGCTGATCACGACGACAAGATGGATAGAGAGAAACTCAGGGGAAAACCCCTTTTCTGGTCACCAATTCAAGTGAGGATGATGTCAGCTGTTCCTACAGAAGGTGGAATTCTTCATGGTGACTTTAGAGCCACGTTTAAACAGTCATTGGGCTCTTCTTGGTTTTAAGAGACAGATATGTCTTTAGTGAACTTTCAGTGACCCCACTGTGACATTAGTTTGGTGGCTGGCCAGAGAGAAAGTTACTATTTCATCCAAAATGCAGGAGAAATGGTGACAATTACGTGGGTGGCAGCAATGTCAGAAGAACTACGCTCCTTGGAAATGAAAGACAGGCCTTGAAGTTACCTCTAGATTAAGAAACAGAAAAAAACTATACAGTTCCCAAGACCAGGTACCCACCTTAGCTGCATCCTAACACCATCTTGGTTGGAGTTTGACCTCAAAACACAACTAGCCCTTTCCACCGACACCGCAGCAGTGAAGCCTAGATGCACAAACCTGAGCGGAACTGTGGCAAACTCCAGCAGGTCATCTAGAACTTAGGCAAGGTGCAAGTCTTTCCCTAGGACCTGAAATGTACCACTTCTACTAAAAACTCTACTTACTAGCTGAATGAACGTGCGGGTTGCTTCTTAGCTGCAAGTCTGCTACACGCTTTGCGTGCTTGTTGTGTGCTTTTGACATTCAAGCGGTTGCTCAGTTATTTTGTGGCCCCCTGAGGCACCCTTCGATAATAAAGTAGGTTTGCCTTGCCTCAGGCAGGGTGTCACACTGTGTGTGAGGCACAGAGGCGAGAAAAACGAGTTGGTCCGGCACCTACACAAGTACACGGCATTACTAGATTGTGAGATGTAACTTCCAGTCTCAAATATTATTACTTATGCATTTTTTCCATCACAGTTAATATTCTGAGTAGTTTCAATTGTCATCTATGGGCAGAATTTTCAAAACCACAAAGTATCAGCCTAACTCTGCTTCCACCAAAATCAACAGTATTTTTATTGTCTTTGGTTTTGGGTGATGGTTGCACACTCTGAGGCATTTCATCTCGTATTTTGAAAGCCAAAAAGAACTTCTAAACAGATGATCCAATGTTGATGGCATTCTGGCTGAATGAAATAGTTAGTTTTAACTCTGACTCTCATTCCCCAGAATATTTTAAATATTAGGAAAGTTATCTGACCATGAACATATCAGACAGAGGGGGACATGAACCTGGGTTAGAAATATGGGCAGGTCAGCCACTGAAAGAGATAACAACTGGGAAATCAAATAATAATTAACTGTCTGTCTACCAACGTAAATAAAACTTTAGTTCTCTTATGTCTAGAGCTCATACGAGTTTTTTACAAAAGTCTTGACTCTTTGTAAAAGATCTCTTTATAAAACACTCAGCTCTTCCTGTGCCATACTTCAAGGGCTTATCATAGGCTCATGGACCGTCTTAGATTTGAGACTTTAAAGGTTATTTAGTTCCAACCCCTCCTGCCATGGGCAGGGCCACCTTCCACTTAGGCTTTTGGCCTGCCAGTCCTGAAACCTCCTTCACCAACAGCTTCTGGCACTTCATCGTAATGCTGAAATCATCCTTTTAAAATTAAATGTTTGTACCATTCTCCAACGTCCAACATGGTCCTCTAGAGTTTCACACCTGGTCACAGGGAGGGTGGTTAAGCACGCAAACAGGTGCCCAGAAGGGCTGTGTGTAACAAAACCCAACTGGGTAAGGCCTGAGCAACCTGATCTGACTGTGACATGGTGCCTGTTTTGAGCAAGAGCTTGAACTGAGTTCCAGAGATCTCTTCCAACCTCCATTAGTCTTGGGACTCAATGATTCTGCTTCTTTTTTCCTTTTATCACTTACTGTAAAGGGATCTCACATAAAAATGCAGCTATTGTATTTCTCCCCCTCTAGCCTTAGCCTTTCACAGTTTTTTTCCCCTAGACCTTTCCTCTGCCATCCTAATGAATAACCTGTTTCCGTATTTTCTCATGGTGTCTAGTCATCAGCTTCAAAGGCAACACAGACAGAACTTTAAGCCTTTCTCCCAAAAACCTTCTCCACAGTCTCAGTCACCAACACAACACGAACACCAGCTCAGTCTCACTGTTACGTGCCATCTTTTACCCATCCAGCTTTGTACATCTGCATACCCAAACACTGCAGTTTCTTTGTACATCAGATCTCTCACACTCATCCCTTCCTTTCAGTCATCAGGGATCTAAGATAGAGATTCAGAGATCTGAGGTTTATATTTGGTATTGTATCTACTTCTATACATCATTCTGTGTATTTTTTTCTGCAGTCTTTGATGACTCAAGATATTCTAAAGTATCACAGATTTTTTTTGCTTTCTGATATTTTTTTGTTTTGTTTCTTTTGTTTCTCCTCAGTTAATAAAGAAAATAGTTTCTGTAAGGTAAAAAATACAATTAAGCCTATGATCTTATCTCTCCTTCCAGTTCTCACATCCCATCTTTATTACTGGATGACAGGAAGGGTGGTAGCAAAGATACTAGATTTAAGATTCAGAAAACTTGGGGTTACTTCCTGCATTTCAGTAGGTCTACAGCACAGAGCTTCATATAAATTAGTTCAGAGACAAAGTAGTTCAGCTGGAGCACATGAAGGCTTTGACACGCCTAATTTACATTGTGAAAGTAGAATTCTTTATTTAAAGCTACCTCTGGTTATTTATTTACCTACTGAAGCCTAAAGGGTAAACATAACCAAAGGCTATGCTAAAAATGCAATAAAAATACAAGAGAATCCCCGAGATCAACTTTTGTCATTCCATCTTGGTCCTGTAAGTAAGGCTAGGAAATGCATCTGAAACTAAAATCTTCCATATAGTTTCTGTTTTCTGTGCACATTTATGAGTATCAGGTGACATACGTGGGTGGGGGAACTTCAAGATTAGCCTTAATCAAATCTCAGCTTTTGCTGGAACTTCCCAAAGCCTTTCTCACCCTTTGCTCCAGACTGAAACATTTTGCTAGTTCTGCGTGCATTCCAATTAGAACTTAAAACACTTGGTTTTGGCTTCTTGTCTTGCAGTGCTCCAAGTACTTCCAAGTTTCATTTCATCATTCAGATTATGATCTTTAGTCTTCTGTCCAGAAGTTAGCTCTAAAGCTTTACCTCTGTATCTGAGACAGACCACATTCAAACAAATCTTTTAGAGATTTCCAAAAGATATTTAGTCTGAATAAAGCATAAAAAATTGACCTTCTACCACAGGCAATGGAGACAAAATTCACAGGGCTGAAGCAGGCTGAATCCATACTGACAGGAGCTTCTTGATACCATTTTAGAAAGAAAATGAACGACAGCTTCACTATGTTTCTGTATAGAAAGATCACTCATTCCAATAATGATCAGCAGAAAAAATTTCTAATATGAGAGTGGGTCCATAAAGCAAGAGTTGGAGGGTGAACAAATAATCCAGAACAAATTCTTTTAACTGTCTTTCTCAGGTGAAAAAATTATTCTTCATAAGAGGAAAAGGAAAATGTAAACTTAGAACTAGAATTTATGATCAGAAAGAAATGTTTGTGGAAAGAGGTCTATTTCACTCAAAAAAGCCCAGTGGGGCAAAAGTGTTAAGATCAGTCCTTACAGCTACCTAGTGTCGAAGAGAACGGGTCTCCTTTCTGGTTGAGAACGTTGAGGATGTTATAGAATATGTGCTAAATCATACCAGAAGCCACCATTTTTTTTTTCAAGTGATAACTGATTAAAATATACTGTGATTTTCCTTCTCATTTCAGCTTGCTTTCAGTTGCTCATGCCTTTTCTTTAGCTTTCTCCTTCCCACCTCACAAGTAGAAGGTTTTATCCGCTCTCCTCATGCCATCAGGATCCTTCCCCATTCCAGCTCTGATCTATTTTACGCTTCCTTCCATCACTCCCTATCTCTTCTTCTTAACCATTTTTCCTCTTTCTTTCTCCTCACAGCACAAATAAACCGCTTATATTTTATCCTTAAGTCTGATACTTCTACACTTTTTTTTTCCTGTCATCTCTGTTGGAATAAGATTCAGTAAGGAGCAGGTAAATATGATTTTTATTAATGAGGCAAAATGCTTAAAATTATGGCCAATATTTACGTACAAGAAATTGACACAAATATGAGCAGAAAATTTGTCTCTCCAAAATCAGTGCAATGTTGACATAGCTCTTCCTGTTGATTTTAAATTGTGTTTTTCTGAACTCTATCAATTATTCCTAGTTGTTTAATTTCCAATATCTGTGTATTTTTTTCTTCATTTTTCACCATTTACATTCATCAGTTTTAGATTTTGTTGGCTAGTTTGCATTGCATTGGTGAGATTTTTGGGTTGGGATTTTTTTTTTTTTTTTAAATCAAACCAGCTACTCATTTTTTATTCATGCATTTTCACTTCTTTTAGCTAATACATCCTATACTACCAGTCTTCTCCCTTAACCAGCTACAGCGGTTTCCTGCAGGTTTTATACTTGGAACATGGAAGAGCTCTGTCTTTTAGAATTATTTAGCAATGTGGTTTCATTTAGCAAGTAAACCTAAGTAATAATTTCAGATGCTCCAAATTTGTTGAACATGGCACCTATAAGCACTGTCTGGAGTTGGTTTTTTAATTACATCTTAGGCCTCCTACAGTTCAGCTCCTGGCAACTGAATTCAACTAAACTATTTTCACCATAGTCTCTGGTGGCTTCTTAACCCAAGCTTTCAATTCTAGCGCTGCAGGCTTCCCGCTCTTGGCCCGCCAGTTGTTCTTGACACAACTGCTATGTAATTTCTGAAAATGTGATGCTCGTTGGCTTCAGGGTGTCCATTCTCTCCTAAATTCTCCTCTGACAAAGCTGTTTGGAGGCATCTTCATTCCACTCCAACACTCCAAGGGGGACGGGGTGTTCTGTCAAACCCTGGTTTTGGTTCCTTTCTGTTCTTCTGCCCTGTATCTCTGAATAACTACTCCCTCGGTGCACTTAATTTCATATTCATCATTTACAAATCCACATTTCCACTCTAGGCATGAATCATTTTAGCCAAGCTAACAACTCAGCCTGTCTTTCTGACAGCTCTCTGTGGATGTGTAATCATTAGTGTAAGCTGAATATGGTTAATCATTCTCCACCAGTAATTTCTTTTCCTAGCTTTGGCAACAGAGTCTTGCACCATGTAAATGTTTCAGAAAAGATGAACTTCCTACCTTGATATTTCAATTTAAACTCCTTTCTTGAGACACCTCTCCTCTTATCCTCGCCTTTCGATCATCTTAAGTATAACCCTATTAGTCTTCTGTTGGTAAGGACCTGTCACAGCCCAGCCCCAATCGACTTACTGCGATGTTTGCTACTGAAATGTTTAGTAGGAGATGGTTCTTCAAATAATCTGTGATACAGCCACCTATTAAATTTTGAGAACTACACCTTTGTATTTTCTTCTGCTTATACACACCTCACATTTCCCTTTAAAATGCTACTTTGTTAGGAGTCCTCAAAAGTTGTGCTACAGTGAGATCAATTCAAGCTCCCTCCTCCTTATCGGACTATGTTCCTCTTATCTTTTTGAGTTACTCTTAGATTATAAGCCCTAAGAGGAGAGATCCCCCTTGATAGCAATGGGGTTTGCAGTACCTGCATTAAAAAAAAAATCTAATTTTAATAGAAATATATGCAAATTAATGAACAAATGAATAAATAATATGTTGTCCTTGTATTAATGCTATGGTACTCTACAGTATTCCCAAACACATTAACACTTGTGTAAATTACAGATTTTCCAAATAAAATTTGCTTCTAACGTATCCTGGCTGAGGTTTGTAAATGCTTGCATAGTTCAGACAATTGTATACTAAATTACACAGTTTAAGCGTACCCATTTGCTAGATTAGATACACCAATAGCTCCCTTAATGACCATACTGTAAAGACTCTTCTACAACAGCGAAGTGTTGCACAAAGCCTGCTGCAAACGAGCTTTATTCCAATTTGCAGGCACAACATACAACTTATATTTTCAGTCTGGACACCCTGGGAAGTCAATAAGCAATAAACAAACAAATACAGTACAAATGGGTGAGCTCCCTAAGACATATCTCAGCAGATTTTTAAAAAGTACTTTGTTATGTATCAGTGTGCAGTGCACTGCAGAGACACATCAACCTGTGCCCCTACTGGAATATGATACGAGTGCCAGGTGAGGAGATCATGCTGTTACATGACTGAAAAAATAGGCTTTCTACACATAGAGATTTATTTAACCAGTGCAGATTCTCGATCTAGAAATAAGATTTTACAACAGTGTCATTGGAAAGAACAGCTACAGAGGAACATCCTAAAATTGCTGGAAAATAAAAATGTGAATTGGCAACCAAAGAACATCTACAAATGTATCGTGTAACCACTTACTATACAGAGACACACGTAAAAAATTTAGGAGAAGGTGGCAAGCATAGAAATAGCTTAAGAAATACGAATTCTATGTATTATACAAACCTCTTAAGAAGCAGAAGTAATTTGACTTTTGGATTTTTTTCTGAATTTAAATGAGTGAGTTAGCTCTCATTAATTCTAGTATGCCTCACAGCATGTAATGTATCTACACTCTGCCCAGCGACGTACCTGATACATTTAAGGAGGTACCAACGTAAGGAAAATAAAAGAAACCTGTGCTTTTCTACTTTCAGGGAAGTTCTTATGGATCCAAAAGTGATTGACATTTTTATCAATGCCTGAATATTTCTTAATACATCTTCTGCTGTCACCTATCCTGGAGTTTTCATAAGATGGGAAAACAACAGCACTGTACTCTTTCTAGTCCTTCATCTCTAGTAAGGTCAAACCACCCACACTTCCACTGTCATTCAGCTAGAAAATTATGATCTGGTCTAAAGAGCCTGTGAAATAAACAGAAAAACTTCCATAGGTTTGGATAGGTTCAAAATTGAGGTCCAAAAAGACTTTTTCAGAGTTGTTCTCACAGAACAAACTACTTAAATGGAGACAAATGTATATATAAATTCTCATCCTAAGCACAGATTCACCCAGATTCGCAGAACAGTAGGGGTTGGAAGGGACCTCCAGAGATCATCTACATGGCACAGGATGATGTCCACAGCCAACGTGACCTAGTGATATGTTAGATCAGTAATTCCAGTAATCAAAAGTGGACCTGAAAATAAATATTGAAAGAATGTGTTCAACTTCTAGATATTTTCACAGGCAGCTGAGCTACACAGCCTCTTCCTATTGTACTGGACCTGACCATGTAATCACACATGTACAGATGTCTTCCCTGCTTAACCTCTTACCAGCTTGTAATCCAGTGGGGTAGATAAAACTTCTACATCCCAGCTAGAAAACCTAAGCTGCATTTTTTAATTCTGCGAACATCAGAGGCCCCCTCTGTTCTTCTTTCATCTGGCTAAATCCTGACATGTTTTCCCAGATTTTCCCCAGTGTTTTACCAGGCAAAAATTCCCATCACTTTCCACCAACTTTCCAAACTTGCTATTTCCAGGGAGCAGGACTGAGGTGGCTGGCTTGTTTCACCATGGAACAACTAGTAGGCCTCACTCTCATGCCTACAGGTCTTCCAACTCCAGTTATGTCTACTGGTGTGCACTGAAGACTGTCTACACAGATGCCTTTGTTTCTCTGAAGCCATTTCTAGGTCCTTAACACCCCTCGCTCCTCTTGTCCAGCTGCCTGGGACTCTCCCAGCTGTGGCTGAATGTGGATTTCCCCCTAAATGGGGAAGTTCCCCAGAACAGACGGGGCTCACAGAGAAATGAATGCAAGTCTCCAGTTGTACTGAGCATTGAAAAGATTCCCCAAGGGACTAACACAGGGACAATGAATTTCTTCCCTTGAACTACCTCCTCTCTGAATCTTGTCTTCACACTTCAGGAAAAAAAAAAAAAAGAGAAAAAAGCAAACACTAAAAAAATATTTACAAGAATCATGATAGTCTAGCAGACACAGAAGCGGAAGCCGGGATAAAGAACATCATGCATGCAGATTGGAATAAACATCCTAATACTGGTTTGGGGAAAATAGCCTGGGTTTCTGGGAGCTTGACCTCAGCAAAGACTGATGAAAACCCAAGGATGACGTTCTGCTCTATCACACCTGACAAGGAGGGAGAAGAGTTGAAACTCTCAGGAAAGCTGGAAGAGAGAAAGTTTGCCCAGGTACCAATTTTCAGATCCAACACAGGATGACTCTGGAAGAGGTAACTCAGAACAAGAGGGCAGGATAGGCCAATTCAACTGACTTTGGAAGGAATCTGGTTGTGTCTGCACGTACAGCTTTGTTGTTAATGACGCTCCTTTTGTGAAAATGCTGCCCTACTGCTCACCCTGATTATAACACATGAATCCAGTCCTACTTCCAGAAGAGGCAATAGGAGTTTGACCTCAATGGGATCATGAATACTGAGATCCATACTGTACAAGACATTGTTCTGCTGCATTCAGTTTAACCCCACCTAAACATTGATGAGGACAAGAGATAGTCTTTTCCTTCAGTGTTATTTTTCCTCTAATAGCTACTGCTTCGAAACTTCCCCTTTGTTCCACTCTATACTAGCTTCTGCCTTCACGATTCACAAACTTTCTATTCTCCATATTCTTCTTTCATTTTGGTTTAATGATTCACCCACATCTTATTCAGGGTCAAGAACAGCTTCACATGATAGGGTGTGTGTGAAACGTGGGGGCATTTACAGGAACTTGGAAGCATTTCTATAAACATTCCTATCAAGAAAGGTGCCTTGTAAATCAGAATTTGGTGTTTTTTTCAGACAAAGTAGTTTCACAGAGTGTCTTCAGTGGTTTCCCTTTGTAGAAAGAAAGAAACTAAAAATAATCATCATTATATCATAATGGTACGATCTGAATAGTTTCAGAACAATCTTTTAATTAGCTCAATGCTTTTTGCATCTGATAGTGACATCTTTTGTTTACACTGGAGTAGTACAACCAATATTCCTTTCTTTGGATCACTGCTTTGAAGGGTCAATTCTGTAGCTGCAATTCAGTGGACGCATGTTATGTGTATGAATTCTTTCACCCACAATTCCAGTTCTGCCTTTTCTCTTGTGTTAGGGATGAAATGAAGATTCAGACAAACATTGAAATTCATATCTGGACTTGTAACTTGTAATCCTGGAGCTTCCCATTTGACATCCCATTTCCTTCCTTTTCTCTACACTGCATCCTGAGATAAAAATCTTCTACTAGATCCTTATGCCACAGATGAGAATTCATGCTAAGTTATTACTTCCCCCTCCCTATTTTAAGAAGGGATGAGTGAGGAAGAGCCATAGAGAGGAAAAATAAATAAATAAATAAGCCAGTATTCGTAGTTTCCTGTAGGTGTCTATCAATATACTTTGTCATAATCTAAATAAGGGAACCACTTTTATGTGAAGAATATGAAAATGGAATAAAATAAAAATTAAGAAGTCCATGAATCTCAACTCTGATACAGGCACAGAGAGTTTAATAGTAGCTTCATTACCAAAGAAAAAATGAACTTTAATCAATCACAAGAGCAAAAATCCTAGAAGGAAAAAAATGCTGTTCAGAGTAAAATAGAGTTATTTTGCACTAAGGAACATTATTTTTAAAGACAATAAAGCAGTAAGATGGATTTCAGTTAGAGACTGGACATGACTTTACTCACACCAGTGTTGCCTGGAGAAACTTGGGTCCAGATTTAATCTTTCACAGACTATTACGCTCTCCCTCTCTTCAGTTTGATGAAATAAGCACTGAACAAACACAACAGTGTAATGAAATATTTAGATCCATGACAAAGGAACATGACTCTTACTAGTACATGGTAGTGCATAAGATCAATGCACAGCTATTCGGGCCAAGACTTTTCAGTAATCTGTTTGTAGTCCTGTCCTAGATTCTTGCTCTGTTGTGGATTTGAATGCATCCAAAATCTCAGTGAAAAATCCCTCAGGTCCAGGTTGAAATCCTGCCAAGTGGCCATGCTTCGTTTGACCTCAGCGAATGACCCGAGTCAAGCTCAAGAGTGTCAGCCATCAGAATGCACCTTTTTGGTTAGCCTGACACACAGCCTGAGGCTACTGTCACCACATGACCTTTAGCACATGACTTATTTCAAACTGCTAGGCAGCAAGTCTGGGTACTAAAGGCCATAACAAGAGTAAACGCTGCATGACTTTAATCCAACAGGCTTACATTATGACTTCAAATAACTTCTGCCCAGTGTAGCAGAGTTTTGGGTGAAACCAGCAGCTGCTTCTAGTCTAATGCTGCTACACCAAACCCCCTTAGACATGTTTGATTCTTCCTCTCCACCATCCTCCACTCTGCTTCCCTCTTCTGCAACTCACTCTGTTCTAAGGGCAAATACCCAGAAACCTCTGTTCCCCTGTTCATGATTTTCCCCAGACGGCATCTGCCCGTCGTCAGCAACAAACAAGGACTTATTTTCAGACTTCAGACAGGTGAACCTTTCTTTCACCAGCCACCAAGTGTTGCTTACTCTGGGAAACAAGTAGCTGTGTGGCAATTGAAGAGAGTCAGCCAGTATTTTTACCACTTGAACAAAAGTGCACAAACGAACCCGGGCACCTCCACAGGGAAGGCTGACACCTCGCCAATGGAGCTAACAGAAGAAACATCCACCTTCCCCGCTTCCCTGAGCGGTAACACTGGACCTGTCAACGGGGCTGTGCAACGCGTGTGTACCTGCGCTCAAAGCACGGAAATGCTGTGCTAGGTTAAGAAATGGGACGCCCTTGCAACTATATCTGCAACTCTTCTCTGCTCTGAAAACTTTTCTGAGTGGGAGTGGTGAGACGATGCAGAAGGCTAGTTTAGCTCCTGAAAGTGCCAGATGGGCACTGGAGAGAAAGCTTGCCATAAGCTGCAAGCCACAGAGAACAACTTTCCAGGAAGGGAAAGTCCCAGAAACTACCAGCAGGAAAAAAGCCTGTGGAAAAAAACAATCAGTCTTTTCCAACCAAAACTGGCCTCACTTGAGGTATCATTGAACACTCATTCTCCTGCTCCCCTGAAACACTGAAGGGAATGACCAAGTACCAGACACAGATGAGGGTAACCAAGCAGCTTACTGTTTTCCAAAACCTTTGTGATATCTGTACGATGTGCCTTTACTTCATGTTCACGCCAAACATCTTCTAAAGGAACTCCATTAGCACTCTAGGGTGCACACAAACCATTTGCTATTGGGATAAAACATCAGTCTATCTACTTGTTATAGCAGGGCTGCAGTGATTTTTCCAATCATTTCAGACAGGGAAACGCACCAGATGACAGCTATTTAAAGGAACACCACACAATTCCTACACACTAACAAGCACAGGCAGATTCCTCATCGCGCAGAGGCAAAAGAAAACCTTCCACAGCAGGGCCACTTATATTTTCTTTGCTGCCAAGTCAGCATCACGCTTGCCTTTTGACTGATCCCTGAGAAACTTCTCTTTGCAACATGGCATTTTGCTACCTTCTCACTGCCTCCCACTCGAAACCTGGAGGAAAGCACAAAATGGTATAAAGACGATCCCAAATGCGTGGCACTTGCGAGATACCCAAAGCCCTCCAGTTTCTCTTTCGCCACAGACACCCTCTGAAGAGTGCTGGGCTGCTCGCATCATCTCTGTGCTCAGCCTGATGCAAGAACAATTTATTTTCCACAAGAGTACAGTAAGGTTATTGTACCAAACGCTGTGCTAGTAGACTCATTCAGATACCGTAAAACAAACGTCAGATTTTGTTCACAGTCTTTTACGTGCTCTTCAACAAGAAAGGCTGGGTGGGGGGCAGAGGGGTTCCCATGCATTGGAGGCCGAGCGGTAACATTTAGGAGTTTTCTACCATTAATAACCTCCTCTTGACCTGTGAGTTTCAGAGAACACACGTGGCGCCTTTATCATCCACGTTACCCTATTGCCTATCACTTGCAGAGGATGTGGGTGCTGTGGGCTACCAGAAAATGTTGGTAGAATACGTTCCTCTTGCTTGAGAGCACATTTCACAGTGAAACTAACCGTTCATGAATAATTCCATACCACAGCCTTGGACCTCGTTCATATCTGGATGGGAGCTATCAAACAAGCCAAAAAGCAAGCGCAACATTGGGGTCTGCACAGGAGCGCTCTTCACTCCGAGTCAACCTTCCTTCAGGGAAGCTGAAAACACTGTGCTACTGCCCTGTGAAGGAGAGGAAACGCATCGGGGGGGTCTTCTGTCACTTTTGGCAAATGTAGGCTGTAAAAGATCAGTGCGGCGGTCAAATTCAAACCATCTGTTACAGATTCCCCAGTAGTACAGATTCTAACTGGGTCAAATTCTAATTGAAATCAACTTGAAATCACACTGAAATTGAAATGCAGTTTGATTCATCACTTTCTCCTCTAGCTGATTGGATACCACTGTTACGCACAGTAAATATGATTTGTCATCCTCCTGTATATTCGGCAAACCTTTAGATCACTGGTAATGAATGGATCTATATAAATGCAAGATGATTACTTTCAAACTTGCCAGGCAACTCCTAAATCTACACAACTAACTGACCTTCCTGCATGTCTGCAATATTTTGAAAACCAGAGGAAAGAGGGTTATTCAGTCTCCCAAGTGGTCTCCATGACATTAACTTCTCTAATAATGGGAAAGAAAAGGAGTTAATTAGGAAGGGGATTGTGTAAGCCTTACAAATAAAAAACTGAAGAACTACAGTTCCAGATGGAGGAAACAACTTTGTGTAAAAAGCATCTGGGATTCCATCAAGCAACCAGGGAAAATCCTAGGTCACAGAACCAGTAGAGATGCATTGATTCCAGTTCAAGGGTTGTTTTATATCTGGTCAATGTATCAAGCTTTTGGACCTCTCACAAAGGAAATACGTATTATATAATTTGAGGGGAAAATGGCTACCTCATTGTTGAGTTAGTTATGTGTAAATATTTACCAACAAATTCCACTTTGGAGAAAGAAATGAAGATTCTGAGCTTTAGTGCAGGTCTTCTATCCTGTCAATTACTTACTTACGCTTTTCATATAAGTACATGCATATGTACATATATGTAGTGACTAAAAGAAAAAGAAGATCACAGAAAATTAAGACAAATTTATCTGCCTGGAGTTGTGCTGGTTTTACTCTTTCATACTAGTTCATTGGAGACTTGGATCTGAATAACCTGCGTCTGGCACACAAGTGAAGCAACAAGGCAAGCAAAGGTGCCTTCTGTAACATCTGTAATGTACCTAATCCCTAATTACACGGGGCAAATGAGAAGGATAATGACAGCATATAATGATTTTCCTGGAGCCAATATGCCAGAGGGGAAATTTTTTCATGTGCCTCTAAGTCAAAAGGTGTCTTCAAGGGTCTAGATTTGCTTCACCATCAAGTGAGGACTTCCCTTGATGGGGAAATCCCTTAGCTGCTCTCTCACAGCAACTCTCCAGCCTGGTCTGAAAGGGACTAGAGTAGCCCCTAATCCCCTACAAATCAGACCCTTGCCATTAAGTTGAATGAATTACATAAAGTTCAATTAAAAGAGTTCTTAGCACACTGCATCTACGGGGGGGGGGGGGGGGGGAAAGAGGCAAACCACAAATGGCAGCCCATCAGTACACACAATTCTGTTTCTGATACGTCTTTCAAGTCAAGACTCAGCTTCTTAAGATGAGCACAGAAGGCATTGGCAGAAGTCCAACTTGTATAAATTGTAAAGTATCAGTGATATGTTATAACTTCACAGAAAACATCCTTAGCAGACTCTGTCCTAGTAACAGTCACAAGTAAGTTGCACTGAAGAAAGACTCAGAACAGAGGAAACCCTAACGATTTAATTTTTTTAAAGGACAGTTAGAAAATTCACTAGAAGACAGGGCTTAATAAATGGACCAGGGGGCTTCTTGGTACTTTTTTATTATTACTGTTTTGTTTCAAAATGAATTAGTGTGATTTCATTTTAGGCCTCGTCCCATGCTTTATCACCCTACACACTTCTAAAATTCCTCCAAACCACAAATTAATTTCTTAACACACAAGCTTTTTAGCTTTTCCCCTCTCTTGTCAGAACTTGGCCATTCCAACCCAGAGCCGCTAACATATCAAGGCGGCGAGACTTTACACTTGTCAGTAAACACGCAAAGCTCTTCTAAAGTGGTAGGACAAGAAGAACGTGGTAAATTTGATGCAGACAGCATGATGTAGCAGTCCACATTTCTGAGGTGAAATTCAGTATTTTCGTAGAAATTAACCACAAAATACACAACCCAAGTCTGGTCAATGGGCTGCCTGATGGAAAAGCTGAGACAGAATCCCATTGCTGGGACAGTGCCGGCTCCAGGGAGCACCTGTAGGGCAAAATGAGAACTGGACCGCTTCACTCTTATTTCTGGAGAATTAAAGGAAAAGATGGTATGCATAAGGTTCAGAAGACATAGTAAGGATATCCAAATGGCCAAATTTTGTCTTTGTCAAACCCCCAGAAAGCAAGGCTGACTACTGATGAAGGGATGGGTGCACTCAGAGGGGCAGCAATTCCCAGGGTAACAGCAGCAGTTGCTTTCACCATTCTCCTGCCGGCCCAAGAGCATCTGAAGTCTCTCCTAAGCTCCACCATATCTCATCTCCCAGTTCTCCCATCTTTATCTCCCTCTACCCAGCCTTGGCATTTGGGCAAGTCCTGGCCAACACGCTGCCTCGGTAAGCCACCACAGTGAAGGTGGCGGCACCGCTCACGTAAGAGATGTTCTGAGACACCAACAGGTCAGGAGTTTTCTGAACAGGCACGGAAATGAAACGACGTCCAGTCACAGAATACAGATACGAGGAAATGAAGGCTCAAACAGCTCCTGGAGAAAGGGAGGCCCACAGGCTAGGTGGTACTTTCATTACTCATAACGTAGTTTCATTATGTATGCGGTCCCTTTGCTTTCTCTCACAACTTCCTTTTCAAAAGCTTGTGCCACACACATGCCAAGATACCCTGCTACTAGTGCACTGGTCACAGCCTCCACAGCACTGCCAGACCTCCAGGACCTCTCCCTTTTCCAACCCCTTCAGGCAGCCGCCACTATTTTTGTTGCGCTTTCTAAGGGAGCTCAGAGTCTCCTCTCGTCTCAGTCGTTCGACCTAACTCTCAGCAAGGCAAATATAAACAAAGTCAAACCAACCCCAGAGTGTGCAGCAGGACTTGATGCCACTACAGCAGCCCAAGAGAGGAAGGAAGAAAGCACAGGACTTTTAAACAACTTCTCCTTTTTCACGAGGTCTTCCTGTGAGGGTTTTTGCAGGACAGCATTGTAGAGGAGTAGCTACAGTACTCGGCTGCAGCCTGATGCAACCAGTTCACCACACAGGATTTCCAAACTTGTGGGGTTCAGTATCAACTTGGTACTCGAAAAGCTTGTTGCAGTAGGTTTTTTTCCCCCCCCTCATATTTACATGGAAGATATACTACGTAACTCAGCTGAGCTCAACTCCCCTGCAACAGTTCCTCCATAAAAGAGATAACTGACAGAGGCTGTGAAATGTCTTGGGTTTGTTTGTTTTGTAATTCAGACTGCTACCAGGAGTATATTATTTACTAAGAATATTAAACTACCATGTCCCATGGATCAAATCCTACAGCGTCTGGCGGGGTACATCAGTTCTGTCACCAGGTCTATGTTAGATTTACTGATGGTGGAGGCTCAAATCCCAACAGGAACAGCTCATGCCTCCATCTTTCAAACTAGAAAGATGAGACACAGATGTGAGGCTCCTTCTGAAGATGGCTTCATTTCCAAGGAAGAGTTTTGGAATATAGATGCTGAAATACACCTTTATTAAGAACTGGGATAAAATCTTTTGATTTCTCTTTTATCTAAGAAGTGTCTCTGTTTGCAGCTGTGCTTAGACTGCAGTAATTACATACACTGCTGCATAGCTATTTTAATTAATGCTGTATGATGACTTCTGATATCGAATAAACTGCTAGTAAAATCGAAGATTTTTATGTCTGAGACAGAAACGGTATCTGAACTTTGTACATTGGCTTAATAAACACAGGCTATTAATAGTAAAAGCTGACAAGCGCTTAAACTTTGCACCTCACCAATGATAAGTAAAGACTCGTGCCCAAGTCAGGGTGAGCCCTTCTGTTGACAAAACAGTGATTTCATTTATTACCAGTAGTGAAGATTTACATCTAAGCCTCACAGTTTCATTCAAGTCATTTGGTTTTGATTCTGGGTCTTACTGAAGACTTTTTCTTGGTTTTCATGCCTACAGCTGTTTTGTTAGTCGTGTATTATCTCTGAAGGCAGCAAAGGTCACTCTGGAATATCATGTACACAGGGAAATAAAGGCTCACCTTCTTTCTTCTTTCGTGGTCACATGAAATGGCTTACACACAATCATTTCTCTCCACACACCCACGGCTTGAGAACCAAAGTTATTCATAAGATTTGGCACATGATATTGTATGATCTTGGGATCTGGGGACAAACAAAGTCAGTCTTTAAAGCACAAAGCCCAAATTCACACATGCTGCGGCTCAACCCTCAGCTCCACATACATCTCTAACCCTAAGGGAAGTCAGAGGAAACCTCCCCAAGTAGCATCTCCCACGCACGGCAGCACTGCTACAACCGTCATAGCTTTCTGCTAGATGCTGCTGGCCCCGAGCCATCTTCCCCTTTACGCAACATGCCCACCTGTCCCTTCATGCAGAGGGGTTCGGTGCATTGTGCAATATGCTTTCAAGCTAAACTATTCTTCTACGCAGCCATCAGCGGCGAGTTCTGCTGTGGGCAAGGACGAAGGGATGAGCATTTTGACATCTGACCACACCACTGCCATTTCCTTCTCCTTGCACAGATTCCCCACCTCAAGAAGAGCTCTCAGTGGGGTTTAGGGGAAGGCGAACAGTAGGTGATGTTGAGTGATGAGGAGGAGGATACGGACATAAAAAAATATTGTCAGCAAGGTGCTTGCACAGACAGATCTTGGAGGCACAAGGTTAGTTGTGATCACATTCACTACCACAGTCATACATTCCCACATCTGGCTCAAACAATATAAACAGTATTTTCATAATCTCTTAGATGAATTCTAGCCTGTAAGCGGGCAGTTTTCAAAAATACAACTGTATTGTGGAAATGGGAAAGCGAATAATCAATGCTATGGGATACACAGGGAACTATTAAGTAGTAGTTCATCTCCAGAGACCTTTCAACACAGTGAAAGAATGATCTTAGGTTTTACACTGTCCCAGGGTGGCAAGTCAAGCAAGGAGGTTGGATATGGTAATCATAGCAAAATTGAAATTTGTCTTACAGAACACTACTTTCCAAAAGCAGTGTCATGAAGAGACGACACTAACATCAGCAAGTCAAGTATCAACCCACGTCAGAAACCATAAGAGCTTCAGGAGCATTACCTGCCACGTGCATGCACAAAAGAGATGAGTCACTGCATCACAAGGGATGAAACCATTAGAATTATTGAACACTGCAGGCAATACATTCGCAGAGCCTTACCCCACGCCATGCCCACGTAAGGCTCAGCAAAAGCCTGGCGTGTTTCCAGCAGGCCTGAAAGCAAAGTTGCGCTTCGGAATGCACTGCTGGGGAGAATGGTTTGACTACACGTCTCTGCAGCGTAACCACGGACACCCAGGAGGTTGTGCCAGCAGTTCAGTGTTTGTCCTGTGATTTTTATTACAGCAACATCCAGAGGAAACCAATTGTGAGCCCTACACCATCGTATTAGGTACTCAGAGTTATGCAGGTCTGCCTGTACTGCTACAGATCAAATAAAAAGTCCTGCAACGAGACGTGCGTGTTTTAAGGAGAGCAGCGTAAGTGTAAACGTGTCTTGGTCAAAGGTTTTGGTAGATGAACAAGAAAAGGAAGAAATTGGTTTCTGTTAGTCCCAGGCTAAGCATCCCTGCTCACCTCCTGTCATACCGCTAATAAAGCTGATGGTTAGCTATCCACAGAGGTTTCTGCTACCTTTTAAGCTTTTTTCTATGACACAGTTACACGGACCAGGAACAAGTAGTGCATGTTCCTGTTTCCATTTCTTTCCATTGATGTTTTTCAAATCCTTTCTCACAGTTAAAAAAATACCTCAGTTCAAGAGATCACCATGCTGTGTGGCAACAAGACCTCCTAAGAGCAACTCAAAACCACCATCATAACTTACAGCTCTCCTGTGAAGCAACACAAAATCGCTCAGTCGCAGCAAAGCCATCCCTGAGCAGGGAGGGTCCAAGCTTCATCACCCTGGTGCCCTTCCCAGAGGATGGGGCATGGTACTGTCAGCTTCCATATCACACATGGAGCAGGATTCCCCAGAGCGACAGCAGCAGCAGGGAAGGTGCAACAGACGAGGTGCCCTTCCAGCTGGGGCAGACCAAAAACAGGAGTGAAAGGAGACTGGGAAACAGCTGTGGATGTTGGGCTGCTCTTCTTTCCCTCATTCTCCTAAACGACTCACCTTGGGTACCAGCCTACCCTTTTAAACAAGCATACATGACAGAATTTTCATAACCCTGATGCTTGAAAGCCCTCTTTTCAAAAGCAGCTTTTCATTTCTGGTTGCTCAAACTGAGTTTGCTCTCAACAGCTGCCTACTGGCAATGGTTTTCACTGGAACAGTGGCTGTGTGGCCCTTCAGCACCCCCATCAAGATGGGCATCCAAATTCAAGATAGATTAACGACATTAAATGAATGAACACTCAAAACAAGAGTCTACGCAACTTCCCCCTGGCCAAAAAGATTGTCACTGGCAGAGACGAAACGTTCCTGCTTCCCAGTCCTGCATATATCTCCCTGACCGTTCTGCCTCTAAACCAAAATAATTTTCTGTAATTGTATTCACTAGCACAAACATTAACACACAATTTTCTGGATAAAATTCTGCTCCCATAGCAGTAGAGAGGTAGAAATGGGGAAGAAAAAAAAAGAAAGATATATATATATGTATATAAAGGATAGATACATATATATAAGATATATATGTATGCACATCTTGCTATGTTACCTTCCAACAAGGTAAAATTGCAGTACTGAGGGATTCTGTGATGGGACAGAGTAATTACAAGAAAAAAAAAATTACCATTATGGCTCTTCATCCAAAAATGTACCAAGTTGGAGTGTTTGAGTTTGTAGGGAGAGAAGGAAAGTAGAAATGGAGAGGATCTCATCTCTCTTTCAATTTTCCACTTGGGGTTTTGCAGTCAGCTATGACTGCTATCACACTGCTCTTCAGGTTGAGCCTCTGAACCACAGCAATTAATCCCAGAACAAATTATTTGGGCTTGTGAGATGGTGTGACGCAGGATGCTAAATGGCGATAGGCCACAGAAAAAGGTCAAAAAACCCAAGGGGGGAAGCAATGCACATGTTGAGGGCTGTGAGAGCTACACTGAGTAGCTGCACGGATAAGTGAGTTTGGGGGATTTCTCAGCTCTGCTCATTGCTCTTGGGGTTTGCAATACTGCAGGTAGCAAAGAAAAACGGGGGGAGGGGAGGGAGCCGGCAGCGCAGATGTACAGTAAGGAAGTCATTCTAAAAGGTGACAGCGCTGTTGCAGGGGTGGTGGATGTGCACGACTGGTTACGGTGCTTCAGGGAAGTGAGTTTGTGCTTGTGCCTTTTGTGTGGGAGGTCTGGGCACAAACGGGGATACCCCACAGCAGTGTAAAAAAAAAAAAAAAAGGTAGAAGTATGTATATAGCTATATAATTAATGCCAATCAGTGCATGGGACAGATCTCTGTGAGCCATACACTGAGTCGTTGCCGGCTACGTCATGCAGATCAAGCGCAGAAACAACCTAAAGTAATGGGGCATGCTGAGGTGATTTCAGTTCACATTATAGCAACAAACTTAATATTTCTCAAGCCAGAACTCTCAGAGAGTAAACACTAAGCACATACAAATCATTGAATTAATAACAACTTGTATGAATATGCAATTTTATATCACCCTAAGGTACTTCCACTTTGCCATTTCCCAAAAACTCATATAGCTTCGTCTGGAAGACTGTAATATTCCACCTTGCAAGGCAGCTTACCAGGGCAGGTTCTGCGTGTGTACTGCAAGAACACCTCCTGTGGGAATGCTTTTCTCATTGCTGTGCTTGGGGAGGAGGCACATATGGGGAGCAGTTTCATTCCTGTTAAGACTACCCTTTCACACCTCTGATGACTGCAATACCGAGAAGCTGGGAGTAGCTGGCAGATATGGTAACGCTCCAGTCCTGCAAGGGCTTACATTACATATTTAGTATTATAAAGGCTTGGATTTATCCCAGCGCATCGAAACGGCGAGCATCGCAGCCCAGGCCCACTTCAGGCGTGAGCAGTCCACGGCAGTGCTTGGGCCCTGAGCTGGCAGGGGCTGAGGGGCTGGGACACGAACAGCCATTTTCCAGGGGGTCGCTAACCGAACCCCAGCCACCCCCCAGGACAGCCCCTTTGCTGGCAAGTCGGGGCAGTTAGCAGAGAAGAGCCAACATGGACATCCAGGCGAAGAGGCATCCTGTGGGGGTCAGAAGTCACAGGGCACAGAAAGGCAGATTACCTGCAGCTAGGGAATGGTAACACAAGAGCAAGTACAAGTAATAATCAGGAATGTGCTTTAAATCATCTGCTCCCCCAGCCACTCTGACACATCCCGAGTGAAGAGCCACCCACAACCCTCCACTCACACACTCAGAAGTCAGCATATACCTTTCCCTGAGTGTGCACGTGCCCATTTTTTAATTTTTCCCCTTCTATGTTATAGCCCAATGATTAAGACTGGTATTCAAACCCTGCCTCCCCGGAGAGGATTGTGTCACAGGTTTCACACCTCAGTGCACCCCTGCCACCCAGACCCACGATACTGCAGAAGAGCAGGCGGTGAGGATGGAGGAGGGGGAGGCAGGGCAGCCCCAGAAGAGACTTCCGAACAGAGGTGGGGAACCAGCAGCTCTCACGCAGCAAGGCTGTAGCCTGGTGGCTGGCCCAGCTGGTACAGACAGAAGTTTGGATCCCAGCTCCGTCTCTAGGGACTGACCCTGCATTTCACCCTACACAGTCATTACCTGAAACATTCCTGGGCAAATCCTAAATCAGAAGGTTGTTCCAGGCAGATTAGCCAGCAGAGCAGTTTAAAGGGGTGAAATATTACACAGATTGGAGGGAGCTGTATCTTTTGCCAATTCTCCCCTTTAGTCTCTAAGCATGGGTTTGCCTACCCATCAACTATAAATTAGTACTTTTTCTTTGTGTCAAATACTATGGCAACAGTATCTGTTCGATGAGAAAGCTGTTAAACGTAGGGGTGAAACTCGAGCTACCTAGATGCTTTGTCTGACATGCAGAACAGACCAAAGCGGGACGGCAGAGGTAACACCACAGGTGTTCGGGGGTACGTGTAGGATGAGCATCCACACACGGAAAGCGTCTGGCAAACCCAAGAAAGACACTGGCTCATTCCCTGTTCGTTCCGCGGCTTCCCCGGGCCAGGAGGGAGCACACCGGCACGGGGGTGGGTCTGCCGCCCAGCCTGCCCCCAGCAGCTTACGGCGGTCAACAGCGCCTTTCCTGGCTCTCCAGCACCCTCCTCTGGGCTTCGGCCAGGCAAGCACCGTCCTCCCCTGCCTTCTGCTCGGCCCCGGCTGAAATACCCGGCCTCGGGTGGCTAAAGGCAATGAAACCTCGCCCTGCGCCTGCGGAAGCCTTAGAGCCTTTCTGTGGCAGGAATCCAGAGAGGCCTCCCCCCAGAATCATTCCCTCTGCAGAATCATTCCCTGGAACGCCGGCTAAGCAGCTGGCTTCGTTTTGAAGCTGATGATCACCGCCTTGCTCACTATCTCCAATGCCAGGTAGTTCACCTTGAGCCTCATCCGACATTCTGTGTTAAAACAATTTTATTCTGATGACATTTTTACCTTGACGGTTAACATTCAGATCACGGGATGCTCACACGCAGGGCCTGATCCCGTATTATAACCTGATCCCAACTCAATGAAAGGCCCGACGCTAACTGGGAAGCAATAACCAAGTTACTCTCGTGGGTACATCCCGTAACAGACCTCGTCAGAGTGAGCTCACAGCACACTGGCCATGGCAGTGCTCCCTCTCGTTTTTGCCGGCTTCCTCCCCTGGGGGATTGCAGTTGCGCAGAGGGGCTTGTCCGCAGACGTTTCAGACAGGTACTTTGGCAAGTAAGAGGAACCCTGCAAAAATCCATTTGGAAGGAATATCTAAAATTAGTTGCTTCTGAACTATACGCTGTCACACACTACTGGACTCACCAGAGGCAGCACCTTCCGTATCCACTGACACCTAACTGGAGTTTATCAGCTTTATGGAATTATGTCCATCCCCACCGCAACAGACTTCAGCCAGTAGCTGGGCTCCTTTCCAGCCTCCCTTTTCAAATCTAAAGGAGCATCAACTTGAATGTGAAAACAGAGTGTCAGCTTGATGTATGACCTTTTCTTCATAACAGAGAAATATGACTCTTACACCTGGGGTAGGAAGTAACCCTGAAGTGCGATGACTATAAAAACAGGTCTCACAAGTTTTTGTTTCACCTAAAGGAAGAATTATTGGTGTAGAAAACGTACTTCCTCCTTCCTCTGTCTCTCCCCTGAAAAAAATCTTCAAAACTCTGCTTGGAGCTAGCATTCAAAAGCAAACAGGTACAATATCTGCAGATTTTAAAGTACCTGCTCAACAAACTATGCTCAGATGTATCCACGTTTTTTAACATCACAGCTAACACACTGCCCCTCTCAGTTCAAACACTGAGTACCAGTTGATAACCATTCCATGGTATAATAACAATAACCAATTCCAGTAGTTGAGGGAGAGCGCAGACACACCCTGTTGCCTTTTACTGTCACAAATGGGGTGAAGAAAGACAGTCAGTCACACTTGGCAAAGACTCTCATTTTTCAGATGGAAAGGCAAGTCCTAGATCTGCTGTGCTTTACACACAAAGACTGAGTCTATAGTCAGATTTGAAATTCCAGCCTGTGTTCAACCGACTCAGGAGGCCAGACTTCTCAATCAAAAAGTACAGAAGAGATTACTAATTTACAAGTAACAAATGTATGTATTCCAGAATTTGTACTTGAATGAACTAGTCCCTTTACTTCCCGGCAAAAATCTGCTAGTAGAAGCTGCAATTAAGTTTCAAATAGATAAAAGCTTTAAAAATTTTGTTTATTATTTTAGTAGTGTTAAATATTTAACATGACAAGGTTTAAAAACAAACTAAACAACTCATAAGAATTGTTTCCCAGGACACTAACCCTGTTGGTGATTTGCTTTTCATTTAGAGCTACTATACTATACTATAGAGCCTTGTTAACCCCAGAGGTTACCATTTTCAGCATCTGTTACTCACCACTAGACAGAGACTGAGAAGAAAAACAGGTCACAGCGAGAGGCTGTTAGTCACACAGTCCTCCTGCTTCCTTCCTTCCTGTTGCACAAGCCTCCAACCCTTCTGCTCTAAGGGAAGAGATCGCTACGAGGGCAACTATTACCTTCATTACCTGATAAAAGCAGCCTTGGAATAACTACAGTATTATTGTGACACACGCAGGGGTACATACTGATACAAAAATATTTTCTGTAGGATATTACTTCTCAATTTGTCTTTTTTTTCTTTCTTTTTTGATGCAGAACCGCAGTACTTGCTGGTTAGAACTGTTCTCTGCAATAGTCACAGAAAAGCAATACCAACCAGGATTTCTCTTACACTAATGATTCATTAGCATCGTTTTTCCTCGCTGCTTATTATCACTGTTGACAGAGGCTCTTAAAACATTCCCTCTAGCACAGAACTTGCGTTAAAGACTAAATCTCACCCTGAGAGAGGGCGTAGCAATTAAAGACAAACCCTTGCAGTGGGCGCTAGAGGGCACAAGAGATACTCTCTGGATACGAGGTCTTTTAAAACCTTAGTATGCTACTCCACACACAGAACAATGTGTGCAATGAACTCTGTACTAATCCTAGGAAGAGACATAAGGAAAGCTCAAATACTTCCTGCACAGTGATATTCTAATTAATTTAATGTCTAAGATAGACGCATACTTTGCACCCTAACCCACAAACTATCATCTGTATGTAAAACCATCTTGCACATACATGCAAATACACTATTAGCATTACCAGATGAATTTACACAACAGCTACTAAGGATCACAGAATTGCGTGCTGCATCATCTGACAAAGTGGGAGAAAAAAGAAAACGAAACACTAGTCTAGTTCAGATGCTGAAGGAATCAACCAGCCTAAGTGGTGCATGCGTTTGTTTTACACTGGCATCTATAATGTTTTTGATTGTGTTGACGACTCAATTCACTATTGTCTTGAAGAAACAAACCTGATTATTTCAGAGTACCTTAGTTCTTGAACTTGAGAAAGTCTTATTATAATACCCAATAACGTATTCTTAGCATACAGATTTTAAAGTTAGGCCGTAAAGGGACATAACTTGGAAGCAATAGAGTGTGTTAGTCATTTCTCCTCTCTCTGATGTATTTGAAATGCAGGATTTTCTTATCTTTCTCCTACAATCAACCTAAAATTTTTATTTCGATGCTTGTGAGATATTAGAACAGAATGTAAATAAAAGCACCAAGTTGCTTTCAGGCACTCAGATGCTCTTGTTTCGACCCTTTTTACTTTTCTCTTTTACTACCAATTGACTAAGAGCTTTTTACTTCTTACAGGATGCGAGTGTTGGAAGTATGATTCAGACATGCCTGGGGAGCAAAGGTCTGTGTCTGTTCACAAAGCACTATGACCCATGAAGTAGTGACACAGATGTCCCTGTATCACTGTGCCAGAGTATCACAGTTTGGACCTGAAAAACTCATTTTGTTTCAAAGTGTAATCTGTTGGTGCCGTGCCTGCTTGTGGCTCTGTCTAGTTCCTCCCCCTGGCAGCCATTTCATTATCTGCAGTTTAGTCTTCCTCCTGCTTCTAGTGCACTCTGCTGTATAAATTTTGCTGTCAGGGTCACAGCAATGAGGCTCACCCTAAACACTTCCCAGCAGAGAGCTTTCTGGCTTACAGCTTCTGACTCAGCCCAAACTATTCTACCTCAGGTCCCAGAGGGACCTGGACAGGTTGGA
>NW_010247135.1:0-11647 GCF_000690775.1 Eurypyga helias | reverse complement strand
CCCTTCCAACCCTATGATTCTATGAAAAATTACTGTAACATTTTCTGTCACATACGTTTGTGCATAGACACATACGGAGAGGAGACTTTGTTCCAAATATACTCTCTCCTGTATGTAATCTCAGCTAGAAAAGAAGGACTTATGAAAATCTTCAGTTTGATTTCACAATAGAAAAGAAAAATTAAGATGATTTCTGACTTGTCATTGTTTAGAAAAGTATATATGCAAGGGACTTAATTCAAAGACATTTGAATTAGATATTTCAAGTGTACATTAATTTAATAGACTGATGTATAAGGTCATTGAATCATTTGGGTTCAAAGGGACCTTAAAGATCGTCTAATTCCAATGCCCCTGCCATGGGCAGGGACACCTTCCACTAGACCAGGTTGCTCAAAGCCTCATCGAGCCTGGCCTTGAACACTTCCAGGGAGGGGGTATCTACAGCTTCACTGGGCAACCTGCTCCATTGCCTCACCACTCTCATAAAAAAAAACAAAAAAAAACCCCAAAATACCCCCAAAAAAACCACCCACCAAAACCCCCAATTTATGTCTAAGCTAATTCTACCCTCCTTCAGTTTAAAATGATTACTCCTTGTGCTGTCATACTGACCCTGAGTAAAAATCTTTTCATCTTTCATATAAGCTGCCTTCATATATTGAAAAGCTGCAATGGGCTCCTCCTAGACCATTCTCCAGTCTGAACAATCCCAACTCTCTCCTGTCTTCCTAGGACAGGTGTTCCAGTCATCTGACCAATTTCATGACCCTCCTGTGGACCCACTCTAACAGTTCCATGTTTTTCTTGTACTGGGGTCCCCAAAGCTTGATGCAACACTCCAGGTGGGCTCCCACCAGAGCAGAGTACAGGGACAGAATCACCTCTCTCAACCTGCTGGTCATGCTTCTTTTAGCCCAGCCCAGGATACAATTGGCTTTCTGGGGTGCAAGATCATATTTTCGGCTCACATTAAATTTTTCATCCACCAGTATCCCCATGTCCTTCTCTGCATAGCTGCTCTCAACCCATTCATCCTCCAGTCTGTGTTGATATTGGAGATTGCCTCAACACAGGTGCAGGACATTGCTCTTGGCATTGTTGAGCTTTATGAACTTCACCCCAGGATACAATTGGCTTTCTGGGGTGCAAGATCATATTTTCGGCTCACATTAAATTTTTCATCCACCAGTATCCCCATGTCCTTCTCTGCATAGCTGCTCTCAACCCATTCATCCTCCAGTCTGTGTTGATATTGGAGATTGCCTCAACACAGGTGCAGGACATTGCTCTTGGCATTGTTGAGCTTTATGAACTTCACATTGCTCTACTCCTCAAGCCTGTCAAGGTCCCTTTTGAAGGCATCCCTTCCCTCTGATGAATCAGCTACATCACTCAAATGACTGTCTTCCACACACTTGCTGAGGAGACACTCAAACATGCTGCCTATAACATTAATAAAGACATTGAATGGTACTGGTCTCAGAGTGGAGCCCTGAGGGACACCTCTTGTTACTGATCTCCATTTAGACATTGAGCTATTTCATGTGAGTATTTGGATAAGTCCATCCAGCTAATTCCTTATCCATCAAATAGATTGCTGTGTATTTCAATTCTGGGAATGTTATCTAGAATAGATGGAAAAATAACTTTGAATATATAATAAAATGCAGAAAATGATAATTGTTTTCATAACTATGGTAACTGAATGCTAAATAGCTTAAAAATTATTAAATAATAAATTTTAAAGATCATATTTATAGGCAAAAAACCCCTAATATTATTTAGTTGTGATTGTTTGGAAGGTTCTCTGTGTACCCGTTCTGTTTTCTTACTGGAAAAATAGCTGAGGACCTCGAACACAAACAGAAATATATATTATTTTTTAAATGTATAATTACTTCATAGAACTCTCAGTCCAGAAAAGAACCGTTATGTAGACATGCATAGAGATAGAAAAGAGAATTATTGTTTCAGAATAACTTTAAAGTAGTATTAGCTGAAATATAAATTACAAAATGAAAATTGTTTAACATATTTCAAAACCCCACAAACTGATGACAAAACTGAATTTTGTCAGGAATAATATTTTGAAGTGTAGTAATCTATTGCAGTCACACTCACATGAGCATAATGCTATAATGATCCATACAGATTAAAGATTTTGTTATCTTTGTTATAAAATACCATATAAAATCTTACATTAATTTACTAAAAATATTTTTGGTGTAATGTAATCAAATGCAAATCTTTAAATAAATAGCTGTGTCTTTTGATCAGGACCAATGTTGTCATTTCCAAAGATACCACACTGTTATAAAAGTTCAGAAGACAGAACTTCTTCAATTATATGATGGCTTTGCACAATCACAGTTGTGTGAATTTTGAAGTCACAATGACATGTGTGGGCATGGGGCCCAATTTTGCTCAGTTTACAAAATCTGTCCTCAAGAAAACATATGTTATATATCTTTCCTTTTCAAATGCGAGATGTTATTGAAGAACTGCTATTTGTTTTATAAACCTGACTGCTTTGGGTCTTGATTCCTGTGAAGTCATGTCTGTAGATGGAAGGAGACTTTGTGAAGGCAGTGGAAAAAAGTAATGAGTGTTTGCTGCAGTGAAGAAGTCTAAACAGGAGAAGGAGTAACAAAATACAAAGTCATATATTTCTTGTACTTTGAAATGTTATACAGGAAAACCTCACAAGTTTTGAAGTAGGCCAGAAAGCTATGGATTTTCGAAGAATTATCTTCAGCTGGAGAAGTACTTGTCTGAGCATTTCTGCAGTTGTACATAGCTCAGTTTTTTGTTGAAAGGAAATCTTAGAGTTGGCTGCTGAACTAGTTTTAAATTTCTAGGGGTAAAATTATCAGTGTTCTTCCTCACTTCCCAGAATCTAAGCCTTCTAATTTAAAGGCATCTGAATTTAATGTTATGCAACATTATGACAAAATAGTCAGGGAGTTGGCTGTGTTGGGACTCAGCAAAATTTGTGACAGTTAAGTTGAGAGCTAAAAGAGAAGCAGCAGCACTCAGCTTCAGAGTTCACAGGATACAACCCAAAGGCTTCCTTATGTTTTTGTTTTCTTTATAAGCAGATATTTGCTCTCAAAGCACGCCATACTGAATGAAAGTTGTAGAAACCTCTCTGTTTACAGCAACCCACTGTGGAAGTAATTTACTTCCACTGACTAAAGCCATATTTGCAGGACAAATCTTCCTAGCCTTCCCCAGGGTGAGGGCAAAAGCTCTGGGCAACATTTTTCTTCAGTGAGAGCTGTTAACCTATCCATGCCAACTGAGATATAGACAGGCTTTCAGCAAGATTTACTTATGTCTGATTTATACACGGTTTCACCAGCTTAAGAGAATGTGTGATTTTAAACTAGTTCACTTAAATATAAACACCATGCTGAATATGGACATCTCCAACAATGCAACAATTGGTTATTTCAGTAGCAAATAAACCTGAATTTTCACTAGACTCCTAATAAGAAGGCCTAAATTAAACCAGTAAAATATTTTGTACCTACATTTGAAATGAAATTTCTGTGTATTGAAACTATTTAATATCATTTGTAGTGAAATTGTCCTTTCTTATAATGGTTGTCTCTGAAATTATAAGATTGTATAAATTATTTCTGTCTTTATGGGAATTACTCTGAGGATAGTAAGTAATTGTACAGCTTGCTTAAGAGCTCTAGTTATTATAGTTTTATTTATAAAGGAATGATGGAATTGTAAACCTCTCACCGTGCTGCACTGGTATGTAAAAAATATAGTGATAATGCAGATTATTAATTTGAAAATCAACCATTAAATACAATAATTTCTAGTACTCCCAAAAAAAGGGCTGCAGTGAAGCACATGCTCAATAGTAGTTGTTTTGAAAATGTCCATTTCTCTTTATGTAGATTTTTATACTATTTGAATTTGGGAATTCATATAGTAATAAAATAGTAAAATTAAATCTCTTAAAGTTGATTTAGAAAAGCCTTTAATATAATTCAGTTTGTGTAAAATATGCATCCTTATGCAGTTCCTACAATTTAAAATAGGTATCATTGTACCCCAGTGAATTTATATGTAACATTTTTTTCTCCCATCAGATTTTTAATTTAGTCATCCAAGCTTGCTAGGGCTTACTTCCAATGCAGAAGCTTTTCAGGATAATTAGTTTGGGAAAGAGAAAGTTTCCACAGGCTTGCAATCTTGGACAAAATACAAGTATTTAAAAAATCAATATTCAGGGATGTAATGGAGATACTTTAGTTTGATAAAGTAATTTGTTGGCAAAATATTTACCTTCTGATATTGTATTTTAAAGAGGTTTTCTACTCAATCTCAGCAGTGTGACAAATTAGAGTGTCACAAAAAACACCCACATGTGACTCCTGATTGCTGGATTTATATTCTTGAAAAAGCAGCAAAAAGTCTCAATGACAGAACTACCTATCTTTGTTAATCAAACTGTCTTCTTTACTGACATATTTTTTCAGCAATAACTGTTAAAACAAATAACAAATGAAGGAAATGGGATTTAGACAATTCTGAAGTGTTTTTAAAGGGTATTGTTTTATACACAAAAATCAGAAAAATAATCGTTTTGTGACATATTTTTCAGTAATTTATCTCCTGGTCAATTCAATCTAAATCATACATAATGTTCAATAAAATAATGTTTTATTTCTTCGTATTAAAAAAAAAACCCAAAACCAAAACCAAACAAACAAAAAAACCCCACCCAAAACTCAGCTAGCAGAATTTATATAATTACATATTAACCACAAGATAAAACAAACCCAACCAACCAACCTTGTATGATTCAGCTGGAATCAGTAGATGTAATTGGTTTTGACTGTAATAAGCACTTTTAATGCAAAAATCCTGACCATAATAAAATTTTTACACCAACACAGGCTTGTTGCTCAAACATAAGTTTTTGTGGCATTACATTCCAAACTAATTGTTACTACCTCCAACTGGTAATTTAACTGTGAAAGTCAAATGCACGTTCATTTTCTGTATTGAGCAGATTCACTGAAGCATAGAACCATATAATAACTCGAGTTATTCAAGATGAAGGGAGTCATAAGGATCATCGAGTCTAACCCCTTGCTCCTCACAGGACTAAACCTAAACCATATGACTGAGTGTGTTGTCTAAACACATCTTGAACTCTGACAATCTTGGTGCCAAGACAACCTCCTTTGGGAGCCAGTTTCAGTGACTGACCACCAACACATCTTGAACTCTGACAATCTTGGTGCCAAGACAACCTCCTTTGGGAGCCAGTTTCAGTGACTGACCACCCTCTCAGTGAAAAACCTTTTCCTAATGTCCAGTCTGAACTTCCCCTGACGCAGCTTCATTCCATTTCCTTGTGTCCTGTCGCTGCTCTCCAGAGAGAGGAAATTAGTACTCCCACCTCTGCTGCCCAGCATGAGGAAGTTGTAGACTGCAACAAGGTGAGACCTTAGCCTTCTCTTCTCCAAGCTGAACGAAGTGGCCTCAGCTGCTCCTCATGAGTCTTTCCCTGGAAGATCTTTCACCATCTTGGTCACACTCCTCTAGACACGTTAATAGTTTGATGTCCTTCTTGAGGAAACCAAAGCTGCACACAGTTCTTGAGGTGGGGCTGCAGCAACGCAGTGTAGAGTGGGATAAACACCTCTGTCAACCAGCTAGCAATGCTGTACCTGATGCACCCCAAGACACAGTTGACCCTTTTGGCTTCCTGGACACACTGTTGACTCATATCAACCCAATCCTACAGATCTCTTTCCTCAGGGTACTCTCTAGCTCCTTGTACACCAATTTGTATGTGTAACCAGGATTACCCCATCACAGGTGGAGAATGCAGCGCCTGCTCCTCTTAAATTCCCTATGACTGGTGATGGCCCAGCTTACTAGTCTATCCAGATCTCTGTATGTTCTCTCTACCCTCAAGGGAGTCCACAACTCCTCCTCATTTAGCATTATTGGCAAACTTACTTGATGTACATTTAATTTCTTCATTCATATTATCTATCAAAATATTAGAGAGCACTGTCCCTAAATAAGAGACTAGTGACTGGCCAGCAGTCTGATACAACCCCATTTACTATAACTCTTTGACCATGACATATCAGCCAATAATTCACACATCGTGTTATGCACTTGTTTAATTTTGAGACAAGGTAAGATTGTGCAGGAACATGAAAAATGTTGAAATCCTTAGCATCATAAAAGCAGAAAGGTCAAAGCTAGTCTTCTAATTGCACAGTTCTTAACTTAAAATGTGCTAGGAGCATTGTGTCTGCTGCTGACATTCAGTATTACTTCATAAAGGATTATTGAGTTCTTGTTTTGCTTCTTTTTTTTTTGAGAAGTCAGTGTAGGTAGAGTAACTTTGTCTTTGCTGACAAGATTTGAGTACGCAGGAAATTAATTGCTTTAGACATGCTTAAGAATGCATAACTGCAGCTTACTATAAAATATAGTCTGTGATAAAAAACTTTGTGTGTAATTATTTGTCAGTTAAATTTTACTTAAACACTAGAGAAGGATTTGTCTTCCCTAAATCTTGTCCCTTTATACCAGCAAGATTGCTTGATTTAATCATAAGTTTTACTTTATCCCAGAAGTGTTCTCTAACTAATGAGTCAAGTGTACCCTAAGTATTTTAAATATTTAATTTCCTTTCATATTATACACATACAATATTTACAAAATGATTTGTATATAAAACAAGAAAATAATAGAAGATGCTTCACTATTGAGGTTTTCAATTCTACTCATATTAAGAGATAAATACTTTTATCACATGGAATTTTGGACATTTCTTTTTCTTGCCACCTCGAGTTCAGATTTTTTTTAAGACTGGCAGATCCTTCAGTGTGATGAGGCAATTATCAGAAGCAGCATACACCACAGGGAGAAAAGAAGGAGTTAAACATCCAACATTTTCTATGATACATCAGTGTAGGTGAGCAGAATCTTGGCTAACATCCATCTATCTAAAATATGTCATGATGGCAATAAGTAGAGAGTAGTTGAGGAAAATATTGCTGTGTTATTTTACAACATTCTACCAACACACATTATCCTGGTTTTCAATCTTAACCAATTGTATTGAGGAGTGCATTTTACATGGGTATTTGAAGTAGTTATGGTAGCCATTATAAAGATCACAAGTTCATTCATGAGTTCTGTGATGAGTTGGAGATGGAAATAAATGAGATGAAATTCCCATTTTATTTGCACAAAACTTGAAAAATTACTTCCCTTAAGAGTCCTTTTTGAATAATTAGTACTTCCAGAGTTTTTGCTTAAATTAGAACTGTCATTGTAAAGAAAATCGTTTACATTTCAAAGTTGTGCATTAGTGAGTATTAGCTGGTGAATAAATAGAGACCTCTGACAGTGTAGAGAGGAAAAGACAGAAAGACAGCTCAAGAGAATAAGGGGCAGAAGGTTTCTTCTTCTGTTTTGTTTTATTTTTTCTTATTGGAAAAGAAAATGGCATCATGTTTAAAATGTATAACACATTGGAACATTCATTTTTTAGAATTTCACAGAAAATATCATAGTATATTTCCAGGATCTGAGGTCTTCAGAGAGTTTTTGTTTTGACAGACTTGATGGTGATGGGATGGAGTAAATATATGAATCTGTGGAAAGAATATGATCCAACAATGTACATATTTATGAGGAGAAATCTAATAAAACATGTATTTTTCGTGAATGCATGCTTCATTCTTATGTTTTTGCAAAGTGAAGAAGTGTTGCATTTTCATTTAAATATTTTAGTTACATTTGAATTTTTTTGCTTTGGAACTTGCTATAGTAAGTTAAAAGCATTTCCCTCAGCAGACTAGCAACTGTCATGTGTTAAAAAAAAAGGATTGAATGTATCTGACTGTCTTTTCATTAAAGACAGACAAGAAAGGGATTCATTGAATCTACATATGTTGCTGTACCTCACATATACTCAGAGGAACATAGGTTAATTATTAATTTATTCTTCTGTCGCTTTATTTTGTACGTTTGCACTATGATTAATTATGTTCTGTTCCTTTTGATTAACAGAAAACAGTGATGTAGATGAGGAGACTATGAAGGCAAACTCTCAGGGGTTTATTGGATGTCTCTCTTCCGTGCAGTTCAACCACATTGCTCCTTTGAAGGCTGCACTGCACCACAGCAGCTCAGCCCCCATCATTGTAAAGGGACGCTTCATTGAATCCAACTGTGGTACTTTAACTGGAGCTGACTCAACATCAAGTGAAACAACCCATTCATTTGCAGGTAGCATATGGTTATCACTTGTTCTGATCTGTGAAGCAAAATCTAAATAGAGTACTCATGACCTGAATCACAGATGTCTGTTGTTTTTTCCATGTGGGTTAACTTCTCAGAAGTAGTTTGAAAAATAATTCGCTTTTGTATGTACTTACTTTCTTTTCTTTTGTCTTTCTCTTTTCCTCCAAATGTTTACATTTTTCTCTTCATCATCTACATCACTGTTCTTTGCATGCTTATGAGCTCATACTACAACCACTGTTCCATACTATACATGAACTGTATCCATGTGAGAATTTCTTCAAAATACTTCTATTCATCTGTCCCTTTTTTTTTTTTTTTTTTTTTTTTTCCTGCTGCAGATCACTCTGGACCAATAGATGAGGGAGAGCCCTTAGATAATGCCATCAGAAGTGACTCTGCAATTATTGGAGGTAATGTGGGCTATGACAACTCCACGGGAAACTTTTTTTTCTAATAACTGTCTTTCAGTTCTGAAGTGAAGACAGTTTAGTTTTGTGTGCATAAGGAAATTAGTAAAAGGGATTCATTTTATTACAAGCAGTAGACAGACAAAAATTAAACATTATTTTATAATGCAAGGAATAGGTCTCATATTTTCTTATTACGTAAGCTTATGTCATAATTTTTCTATACATCGTAACATTCTGCTGAAACACAAGATACTAAGAACAGGTTTCCAAACTGCCTAATGCTGGTGTCTATGACATTAAAAAGTATTTGAATATGTTATGACAAATAATGGCAGTTTAAGAAAGAACAATATTTGCTTCTTGGCTATGCCAAAATAATTACGGTTTGCTACACAGTCAAGTTCAAACTTCATTAATGGATTTGAGCAACATAGATATTTCTTGAGAAAATGGGGTCTGGCACTGATTGAATTGATCCTTTGACAGGCTGATGCAAGTTTCATTCTGGTTCCATATCTGGAAAGCAATTTACTCTTAAGCAGAGAATGACTTGCACTGATTAACAGCTTAAAAGTAAAATATGTGTTAAAATAAGGTAACAATCACTGTTGATTTGAAATATCTTTCTCCTCCATTTTCTTACTAAAACTTTTGATCGCTTTTATCAGCTCAAATAGAACTACAAATGATCATCCATAAACTTTTCAAAACACTTATTTTTAAAAGAGGAATAGAGGAAAAATCATGCACAGTTCAATTGCTCTGAAAGTGAATATTTGACAGTTCCTTTATTTTTTAGTCCCATCAGAGCAATTATGGTATAAAGCATAGAACAGATATCTTGTGCTTAAAGTACTGAGGTAATAATCAGGATATGAATGTTTCACTACTGCGTCTTTCTGACTGACCATCTTAAGGCCAGGAAGAGGAATAGAGGAAAAATCATGCACAGTTCAATTGCTCTGAAAGTGAATATTTGACAGTTCCTTTATTTTTTAGTCCCATCAGAGCAATTATGGTATAAAGCATAGAACAGATATCTTGTGCTTAAAGTACTGAGGTAATAATCAGGATATGAATGTTTCACTACTGCGTCTTTCTGACTGACCATCTTAAGGCCAGGATCCATCTCTGTTGTAGTGGGGAAGCTTTTTTTTGAATGAAGAGTACTCAGTTGAGTCTTAGTAGGAAGAGTTTGGGATTGCACACTCTCAGGAGATTTTGAATTCCTGCCACAGGTATTGGAGCAAGTGTACGGCTACATCTGTTCAGTTTTTTCTTTCAGGGAGTTGTATTGTCTCTTCTGGCAATCATCCCTTGTGAGAATTTCTGGTGGTATTTCCTCTCTTGGGAGGAGGTAAGGGAAGGGAACTTGTTTTCATTCATGAAGATTGTATTTTTGCAGTATAATTCACTTTTTCAATTTCCATTAGTTACTTCAACAGAAATAGGTCAGGGGGAGGGAAAGGTCATCCCTTCCATCTTTTAAATTGTAAATAGGTTTCCTTTCTCAGGATTTTGAAAGTCTCAGCAGACACAAGACATAGTGGGATTTAGCAGAATAAAGCTTCCAAAGCTTCTCACTGTGAATAAAAGCATTTAGGTGTATGGAAGGTTGAGTTAGATAAGAACCTGCAGACACCTCTGTGTCTGTCATTTAAATAATGGCACCTGCTATGGTCAGTGCCTGCCAACAGCACACTGCATGGTCAGTGGCCTTTTTAACAGAGTGGTGCTAAAGATACTAAAATGAGACGTAATAAATCTTAGAAGCTTCCTTGCTTGTAAAGTGATACTTATGTCTATATATTTTTATACACACAAACTTTGAGAATTTTATTACTGAATTCAGTGAGGTCAGAATTTTAAAACATGTTTTCAGAGTTCTACATGTCTAAGAAAGAACAAGATTTACTCAGTTTATAGATTCTATTCCAGAGAAGAAGATACCACACAAAGAGTTTACATTCTACCATTAAAGATGGCTGATCATATGAGAGAATGGAAAAAAAGAATGACATGCTGAATTTTGGATGGTGTATTTTTATTTACAGTGCTAAGGGCTTATGTATTTTTGTTTTTCTTGCAGTAGAGGCCAAGTAATGCAGCAGACTACTCCCTCATGTAGTACATCTGAGCCACTGCATTACAACTGTTTCCCAGACTGTTCAGTTCTTTTTTCTCCCTGCAGCCTAGCCTTGCTTTCTGCATCTCTGACAAGCAATCTGCTTCCCAACTTTTTTGTTTCTCCTCAAATTCCTCTTCTGCCCAACCCCTGACTCATGAACTTGAGGGCCTGAGACCATCATGAGGGGATGAATGAGAAGGAGAGGAGATGGGCTGGAATTCTGTGAGGTCATGCTTATCTCTGAGGGAAATATTTCTTTCCTTACTGTTCCTAATCTGCTATAGTAATAGCAGCATGCTCTGATAACAGTTCAATAAATCTTAATAGCTTTCAAAACTAGAGTGTCCCTTCCAGTGAGTCTCTTGTGTGCTACGTATGTGGTACATACGGGACCTGATGAGTCCGCTATATAAAGCTTAGGCTCCTGCACCTTTGCTTTCCAACTGAATAGGTAGAACACCATAATGCAAGTATCTGTACTGATGATGTTTTTATCCTACTAGATGGGGATGTTAAAGGTCTTGGAAAAGGAAGCTTGCTCACTACCATCTCTATAGGCAGGAACCTTGTTTACTAATGAAGACAAGGTCATGTAGCCATGCAACCAAAATTCACCTCGCATATCAGAACAAGTAGCACAAACAGGAAGGGAAGAGAATCATTACAATAAGGTTGTTACAGAAATGTGAGCTTCAGTAAATGTAGATAATGAAAACCCCTTCATAGAATCCTAGAATCATAGAACCATTTGGGTTGAAAGGGACACAGAATCATATAATCATATAATGGTTTGGGTTGG
>NW_010247134.1:3402-26613 GCF_000690775.1 Eurypyga helias | reverse complement strand
AGCCAGAGTTAAACCATGACAATCAACATTTGTATTTAATTTAGACTGACAAAGGTTAGTCAAAACATAATCAAAGGATTATGTTTTCATGCATGAGGTTCACAGTTCTTGATCCAAATCTGATGTTTGTTAAGAATGAAGAGTTTGGAAGTGTGTGCTCTGTTCCATCTAGAACATCCTTAGTGCATGGAGAAACTAGTTTTCCACTTGTCACCTTTTGATTAATCTTTTGGTGGTTTTGGTCTCGCCAGGAATAGTAGTGGAAGACTGTCTCCTCCTATTACAAAACTTGCTGAAGAATAATAATTCCAATCAGAATTTCTTCAAAGAAGGTTCGTACATTCAGCGTATGAAGCCTTGGTTTGAAGTCGGCGATGACAACTGTGGGTGGTCTGCGCAGAAAGTAACTAATCTTCACCTGATGCTGCAGGTAAAACACTTCATCCCAAGTTCCAGTGTCAGCACTTGTTCAGCTCCCACAGTGACGAGCAAGTGCAATGTGGCAGTTAACTCTGAAACCCACGTGTTGTCTTTAGCTCAGAACTAGGTACCAGCATTCCTGGAATGTACTGCTGGCAGCACAAACGCTGCTGACAAATTGTGACTTTGTGATGGCTGGTGTGTTGCATCACTTCATTGTGTAACTAAAGATGTTACTGGCCCTTCCAGTACCTGAAGGGGCCTACGAGGAAGCTGGGGGGGACTTTTTACAAGGGCCTGTAGTGACAGGACAAGGGGTAACGGGTTTAAATTGAAAGTGGGGAGGTTTAGATTGGATATCAGGAAGAAGTTCTTCCCAGAGAGGGTGGGGAGGCACTGGGACAGGTTTCCCAGAGAAGCTGTGGATGCCCCACCCCTGGAAGTGTTCAAGGCCAGGCTGGATGAGGCTTTGAGCAACCTGGTCTAGTGGAAGGTGTCCCTGCCCATGGCAGGGGGGTTGGAACTGGATGGTCTTTAATGTCCCTTCCAACCCAAACCGTTCTGTGATTCTGTGTAACAGTGATCTAGATGAAATACATAATGAGGGGTGTTCTGTTCAAGAATCCTTCTGTATGAATTCAGGTAATTCAGGTGTGGCTGTGGTGCATTGACCGAGTTCCAGCAGCTGCCTTCACTGTGGGTAATGATTGATTGTTGGGTATCTTCCCTCCTCCTTGTCTCTCCAAAAAAATAGAATAGACCAGAATAGACAACCTGGTCTAGTGGAAGGTGTCCCTGCCCATGGCAGGAGGGTTGGAACTAGATGATCTTTAAGGTCCCTTCCAACCCAAACCATTCTGTTGATTCTATTATTTCAGTTGAAAGGGGTCTACAATGACAATGTAGTTCAACTGCCTGACCACTCCAGTGCTGACCAAAAGTTAGAGCGTGGTTTTGAGGGCATTGTCCAAATGGCGTTTGAACAATGGCAGGCTCAGGGCATCGACCACTCCTCTGGGAAGCCTGTTGAAATAAGGGTTTCCTGTTCTGGGGCACTTGGTGTGGAAGCTGAATGCTAATGATGGAGTTTGTCACTTTCTGAAATGTGTAGTTCTGACAACTGGTGAGCCAAATAATAAAATATTCTCATCGCTTAGGTGCAACATTTGCGGTAGAGTCAGATATTTGAAGATTTGAGAGGGTTTCGCTGTACTCAAAGTCAACGTCCATGTGTAGTAATGAGATGAACGTGCTGTTTAATTGTTGTCTTCTATCACCATTTTTAGGAGCAGTTGTATTTCATGGTTAAACTTCAAATGGGTGAATTTTTGTTCTGCATTTCAGAAAGTCTCAGGCTCCCTTCACACAGAAACATTTCTTTCTTTCCTAGCTTGTGCGGGTACTCGTGTCTCCCACAAACCCCCCTGGTGCTACCAGCAGCTGTCAGAAGGCCATGTTTCACTGTGGGTTGCTACAGCAGCTCTGCACGATCTTTTTTTTCCTGCTGACATCCTGACAGAAGTAAGAGGGAGGGGCTAGATGGAGGGATGGGGGAAACTACATGAGGGAAAGCAGGGGTCTACAGGGATAACCGAGGCAAACGGAGGTGGTAGTATTTGTGAAGAATGTCGTTCCTGTGCCAGAGATGTCACCTTCCTGTGTGGGTGTGCTGGTTTTGGTTGGGGTAAAGTTAATTTTCCTTACAGTAGCTAGTGTGAGACTGTGTTTTGCATTTGTGCTGAGAAGAATGTTGATAGTGTGTTCTTAACACGCTGATGTTAATTGTTTTGGATTTCAGTAGGAATGGCTTTGACTAAATGGTGAGACTTGGTGTGTATTTCTTGACACTATGCTGTCATTATCTTGAATAATTTTGAGTGATGTGGATAGTAGATCATGGCTCACATTTAACTATCCTCTTTTTTTTTTCTTTACCCTTCCTGTAGACCATAAATACTGTATCAGAGGTCATTCGAGGATGCCAGATGAATCAAGACTACTTTGCCTCTGTAAATGCACCTTCTAATCCACCGAGGTAGAGGAAGAAAAGTGTTTAGCTCTGTTAGGTAATGATGTATTGGTCTGGGCATTGGCAGTCTAATCCACAGGACTGTTTAAATGCAGAGTTGGGAATTATGATAGACAGCAACGGCTTCGAGTTTACGTTGGTGTATTAGATAATAGCATGAAGGTGTCAGGTGTGTTTCCATAGAGATGAGCCCTTGAAATGGTTGTTGTGGGTTTTTTTGTTTTGGTTTTTTTTTGTTATGTGGTACCTGAAAAAATAGTTGAGAAATTCCTAGACTGGGACAAGCTGCCACTGTCAGCCAGAGGACAGTCTACAGAAGGATCTAGAGGCTAGGAAAATAGGCAGGTCATTGATATTTACTCAGGCTGGGGAATGGTGAGTGTTAGCTTAATGAGCTCTTAATCTCAACATTTGAAAATAGGTGAGTCCAGAGGAGGCCACGGAGATGCTCCGAGGGCTGGAGCCCCTCTGCCATGGGGACAGGCTGGGAGAGTTGGGCTTGTTCAGCCTGGAGAAGAGAAGGCTCCGGGGAGACCTTATTGCACCTTCCAGTACCTGAAGGGGCTACAAGGAAGCTGGGGGGGACTTTTTACAAGGGCCTGTAGTGACAGGACAAGGGGTAACGGGTTTAAATTGAAAGTGGGGAGGTTTAGATTGGATGTCAGGAAGAAGTTCTTCCTGGAGAGGGTGATGAGGCAGTGGGACAGGTTGCCCAGAGAAGCTGTGGATGCCCCATCCCTGGAAGTGTCCAAGGCCAGGCTGGATGAGGCTTGGAGCAACCTGGTCTAGTGGAAGGTGTCCCTGCCCATGGCGGGGGGGTTGGGACATCTTGGTCTTTAAGGTCCCTTCCAACCCAAACCGTTCTGTGATTCTATGAATATGAGGGTGAGGGTAGAAAAAGACCGTTGTGTGTTACACATTGTGAGTGGCCTTATGAGGCATTTTCTGTAGAATTATTGGAGCGAGGAGGGAGCAACGGGGGACTTGATGGGAAATAAAAATACTGCGGAAGAACATGGGCTCGTTGCAGTCCCGTATAATGAATCTACAGGTTGGTTTTAACTAACCGAAAAACTGTGGTGTTAAAAGCAAAGGGTTTAGGGAAATGTTTGAAATGGTAATAGATGGAGCAGGCAAAAGTCTCTCTTTTTACACTCCAAATGGTGTATCTGCCGTTGTCTTCGTTCATGACTTTGTCCTAACGGTTTTTCTCTTTCCTTTCCAAACAGGCCTGCAATTGTCGTACTCCTGATGTCCATGGTAAACGAAAGGCAGCCTTTTGTGCTACGTTGTGCTGTTCTCTATTGTTTCCAGTGCTTTCTATACAAAAACCAAAAAGGACAAGGAGAAATCGTCTCAACGCTTCTGCCATCTACTATTGACGGTACGCAAAACCAACATCTCGGCAGGGAGTTGTGAACTGGTGCAAATGTTTAATACGTCAGCTGGTGTCTTCTGCAGAATTATCTACCTGTCGCTGAGTGTCTCATCCAACCAAGATGATTTGTCTTATGATTTCTTTAAACTTGACTAGCTTCATTTTTTCTGAGTTTTAACTGTATGCTGATGTCTTGCTGGTTTTGTGGCTTGTTTCAATCTCACTTGTGCATCTTGGCTGTTCTGGTAGCTACAGGTAACTCGGTCTCAGCTGGTCAGCTGCTCTGCGGGGGCCTTTTTTCCACGGACTCTCTCTCAAACTGGTGTGCCGCTGTGGCCCTGGCCCACGCGTTACAGGAAAACGCCACGCTGAAAGAACAGCTCCTGCGAGTGCAGCTGGCGACGAGCATCGGCAACCCCCCAGTGTCGCTGCTGCAGCAGTGCACCAACATCCTCTCGCAGGTACGGCACCGCCTGCCCCCCGCTTCCGGTTAAAACTGGGTGTCCAGGAAGAATGCTGCTCTTGTGCAGCTGCGTTGCATGAAGACGTGAGTGCTGCCTTAGTGAGAGGGAGGATTCTTTCTCCTGCTGTTTCTTGGCTTTGTTTAATGCAGTCTGTGCTTCATGGGGAGGAGAAAAGCAGTGAATCTTGATTTTTTTTTTTTTTTCATCAGCGATTGCTGCTTGATGTTAACCCACTTTGAGTAGGCAGAGGGTCCTAAAGCATCTAGAATCACAGAATGGTTTGGGTTGGAAGGGACCTTAAAGACCATCCAGTTCCAACCCCCCTGCCATGGGCAGGGACACCTTCCACTAGACCAGGTTGCTCCAAGCCTCATCCAGCCTGGCCTTGAACACTTCCAGGGATGGGGCATCCACAGCTTCTCTGGGCAACCTGTTCCAGTGTCTCACCCCCCTCTCCGGGAAGAATTTCTTCCTGATATCCAATCTAGATCTACCCTCTAAACTTGGTTTAAAAGACAAGGCAAACCGTCAGGATCCCCAGTCACATTTTGTTGCTGAAGAAGCGCCTGGCTGGTGTTTAACCTGTAACTGCTGACTGGAAACACTTTGAAAACGCTAGGCTCTTAGGTATTGATTGTTGTTGGTTTTGCTGTTCAGACCTAAAACCTTTTTTGAACTTGTTAAAAATGTTAACACCTGGCTCTGCAAATGACCAGTTGAGTGAACTTCACCTCGTAGCCCACACTCCTTGAGACTTGGCTTGTTATCATACTTTTCCCTGAATGGTTGTAGTAATGAGGAGCTAGTTAACTCTGGCAGCAGTTACTTTCCCGCAGTTGAGAATAATACCGTAATGCTGGAACTATCAATTCATTCAGGTGAATTTTTTCATCCGCTTTGCCTCAACATAGAGAGTACTGCTTTTTATCCTTTTCCCGGAATTTTTGCCTAAGGTAAACCTGAGTCTCAGTAAAACTGCCTGTGGCTCTTTAGCCCTAAATGCTACAAGGGACTTGGGGGGGTGTTTCTGCAATGTGTGCCACTTGAAGGTTCTCAAAGTAACATGTGTGTAACTTGCAGGGTGATAAGATCGACAGACGGGTATGTATTCTTTGGCACGGCTTTGGCATTTTCTTGCCAAAAGCAGGCCTTTTCCTCTTGTCTTGGGTTTTGCTGGGGAGGTTTTCTTTAACTGCTTTTTGATGTGTTTCCACTTACAGCTTTGTGTTGCCGTTGGGTTTGGGTTTTTTCCTGGCATAACAAGCTCTTTCTGTTATCTCCGGGGGATTCTGTGGCGGTGTTCCACAAAACTATGGGATAAACATCTTGGGTAGCATGGGTGCTTTTTTCCAGTGGGGCAGACTCATTCACTATCCGTTCACCTAACGGATGTGTACGCTTGTAAGAAAAACTACAGCTCTTAGAAGTGCTGTTTTCTCAGACTGGCCTGCAGCAAACAGCTGGTACAAGCTGAAGTGGGAACACGCTGCTGATTTCCTGACTCCTAAAAGACAAAGTGTGTTTAACCTGCCACTTTGTACGTTCCGCTTACCAGTGTTACTTATTTTTAGAGAGGGTGTTTTGGACTGTGTGGAGACCCTTAGGCTGAATATGTTAATTTGACCTCAGAATAGCACGCGGTGCTTGAGAGAATAAATGTGGTTTGCCACTGCTTCCAGCAAATAACGAGTGCTGCAAATGCTGGGTCACACAAGCAAAAGTAACTCTTGCATTTCTGACGAGATAAGCGACGCTTCTACCAGTGCTCTCTTGGAAGCACGAGCTCTGCCAGCGTGTCACAGGGCCAGAGTGCCGGTGGTGGTTATTCCTAGTGCATATAAACTGGCTAACAGCACTGGGACAAGAAAAGGCACTTGTAAATGCAAGCGAGGGAGAAAGGGTTTCTAGTACTGTTTGCTTGTTCGACGTGAAGCAAGCATTTCTTTTTCTTCTGTTAGGGAAGAATTGACTCCATCTTTTGACAGTACTGAGCTGGCGCGACCGATGTCTTTGCACAGATAACGGGTGTTGTAGCCATGTCTGTAATTATTCAGTCTGGTTCTGGTCACTCCAAGTAACTTTGTCTGTCCCAGAATATGAAAGCAGTGTTGTCTGGGTACTTACTGGGGGATTAAATGCGCGCTTGGAGCTTGGTGGAGTTGGCCAAGCCAAGCGAACTGCTGTCAGGGTTGCTGAAGATTTTAAAGGTGAGCACAGGAAGGGGCATAGCTTTCCCTTTAGAATGGAAGGACAGGGGAAAAGGTATTCCTGGCAGTTTTGAAGCAGCCTGAGGGGTGAGGGGCAATGAGTGGGGAAAAAGAGGCAGTTTCCCTGTCTGTTGCATAATGGTGCTTGCAGGGCGGGGGACACAGTGCAAGGGTAGAATGTGGATGCTCCATCCTCCGCCCATCCAGCGGATGCCAGGACACTCCATCCTTCAGCGCCGCTGCATTAGCGTCATGTTTCCCCAGAGGGGTTTCTGGGACAGGTTAAGTTACACAGTTGGCAGTGTTGTGAGGTTGTTCCTGCATCTAATCTGGAAGTAATTTGGGCAGAATTAGTGCTTTTACAGTGCTCTTGTGCTAAAGCAGTGCACAACCTTGTCATTTCCAGCATCCCTTTCTACCCAAGTGATCCTGTAGTTCTGCGAGATAGCAGTGAAGAAGCAAATTGCCTGTCCAGAGGCTTCAGCAGAGCAAGCAGGGCCTGTGTGGTCAGCAGGTTCTTCAGCAAAGCTGTTTGACAAGACAGTACTGTTGCAGTTCACCACGCTCGTGTGGTGCGGCGGGTGATTTTCTGTATGAGTTTCTAAGACCTATGATTTGTCACCTCATGTCTTTGTTCACGCTTCACCTGAAGACTGGATTGTGAACACAGTGCTTGGCCTTGCCTAGTGGGTAACCAAAAGTGGGCACCCTGTCTTGCCTTTGTGGGTAAACCTGCTGTATGTTGTCTCTTCGACATGTCTCATCATTAGAATGTCTTGGAAATAAATGTCACTACCCAGTGGAAGGTGGTGATGGGGAAAGCTGAAAGTCCAGAGGAAAGAAGTAGGCGAGAGGATGGTGGAGATTGGTGGGGGCTGGGCAACCTGCAGTGAGGTCTAGGTCAGTGGGAATCGGTTGTGGGATTCAGCTAGAAGGGTGGCAGCAGCGATCTGTGTGTTAACACAACAGCATGACAGGGTCACGACAAACCTGTAGCAAAGACTGAGCGATGGTTGCTATGCAGTACTCCCTGAGACATCGCAGGCAGGTGCTGTGCCACTGGTGATGGCTGGGTTCTCTGCTGTTCTGACACTGCTCACTTGGCTCTCGGGAAGTAATGACCATGATAACGATGAAAGAGGGTCAGACGCTCCCTTTCCACGTGTGCAGCTTCAGGGATGGCTGCCACAGTCTTGATATCTGTAATCGGTGTTTTCCTCCTCTGAGGGGACTGGTTCATCTTAGCGATGGTGGTAGATGGCAGCAAATCGTGGCACCTCAGAAGGAAGTCCTTGAAGGCAGTCTCTGCAGAGCTTGGTGTTCCCTTCCAGAGTTGCTAGACTCCATTCCTGTCTGTCCTGCGGTCTGCAGTGGCAGTTGGGTAGTTGGGAGCCTGCTCCAGAAGCTTTTTGCCAGGCTGCTGCTCACTGGCTGTTGGAATAGGGGTTGTCAGAAGCAAGGATGGAAATTCAGTCTCTCAAGCGCAGTTAGCCCTGAGCACGGGCTCTTTGTTGTTGACAAATACTTCTCTCTTTTGCCACTGTCTTGATCCCTGTGGCCACTTGCTGCAGTGTATTTTCTTGCCCCACCAGCAGTTCTGTATGCCTCATCTTGCCCTCAAGACTTGACTTCAGCTTTGGTCACTTTAGCCAATTTGTTAGGTGCTTGTGTGAGATGTAGTTTTCCGTGCAGGGGATGTTCTTCTAGGTTGCCTTCTGAACATCGACTGTTGGTAGACGTGTGTGCCTGTCGTAACGCTGCTGCGCCCACGGTATCTGCAGTAAAGACAACGGGGACAGAATTGAGGAGACAGTCAATTTGCAGATGAAAACTCATTTTCCCTAGTTAACAAAAACAAACACTGCAGCCAGCATTCCTCTTGCTGGCTTAATGTGCATATTGTCTGAACCAAAAGCCACTCCAGCATTATCTTTCTTTACTTGGAAAATAACGTTACGAACGCATGGCAATTTCTGGTCAGCCAGGGAAGTCTTAGTGAGGCATCACTTCTTCTAGGGAATCCTTACCTGACTCCATTTGCACCTTGTTCCTCTTTACAGGGGTTGTGTATGTTCCTTCACGTTACCCTAGTCTTAATTAGAAACGCAGAACTAATTTGTTATGATTTTATATCAGTGCTAATTTGCATTGAGTCATACATCACATCTGTGTTGCTTGTTTTGCTCTGAAAACAGTTAAATATGAATGGTTTAATACTTGTTTCATCAAAGCACTAAAGCTGTGTTCCGAAAAACTAACGAATGGGTATTTTGAAAGACGTGGGGTTGTTTAATATGGTTTTTAGTATTTTAGTCCTCCATTGTGGAAAGATAATAACAGGGGTTTTATTCTTTTCAGGGCAGCAAAGTGCAGACCAGGGTTGGATTACTGATGTTGCTTTGTACCTGGCTAAGCAGCTGCTCCATTGCTGTCACCCACTTCCTTCACAATCCAGCCAACGTACCTTTTGTATCCTTGACCTGCTGGCGGAGTAGAGCCGCTTGCCTAGAAACGACTTGGATTATCCACGTGGCAGTTGAATGTTTTACCACTTTGCAGGGACGCAGCATGACCTAGAAGAAGATTCACTGGGGTGAGAGGGAGAACCAGCCCGTTGGTGACAGTGCTGTGTGCGCTGACCTGTCGAGGAGATGTGCCTGTAATTACAGTCCAGTGCAGAGCTGCGGTGCTCTGCCAGGCAGGTGCGGTTTTTAGTGCGACAAGCCCACGGGTATTTTTAGTGTTGTTTATGCTTCTACCCAAGAGGTAGGGAGAAAGCTTCCTACTTCAGTTGGAGCTGTGCTTGCTTTTCAGGAACGAGTCTGACTGAAGTACGCAAAGCTGAGCTGTCACCTTATTTAACCCGAAAGTTTGTTTTGGAACAACTCTTCGATTAAGCAGATAAGAATTTTTGGGGAAACCACTGATTACCCAAGTCTTTCAAAACAGGAGCTAGCTTTGTGAGACTCTCAGCAGCCATTTTGCCTGTTTCCTAAACAAGATTCATTTTACACGTGAGAATGATTTTAACTGGAATTTATCTAGGGAAAAGTATGTTACATGTACTGTGCTTATGAAGTGTCTCTAATGTCCTTAACAAGAGCTCTAGCTCACAGGGCAGATAGCTGAAAACCTCGGAGAAGAGGAGCAGCTTGTCCAAGGCCTGTGTGCACTTTTGCTTGGCATTTCCATCTACTACAATGACAATTCCCTTGAAAATTATAGGAAGTAAGTATTATGATGTTGAAATAAGAATAATGCAAGGGGAGGTTCTGTGAATAAGAGATAGTGGTTTAAGAGGCTTTAAAATGAGTGATGCAGTGGAGAATATTTGGTTGAATCTTTTCCATGCATGTTCCTTACAGGATGCAAAATAACCTGCCCACCTCTAGCTAGGCAAAGCAGGTAGTAGTTTTGCGTAGGTATTACGCAAAAAACCACAGGAACCTGTGTATTCCTGGGCTGAGAACAGATGTCACTGCCAACTGAAGAATTTTATCTTGAATGTGAGGCATCTAGTGCAGTAGGACCCGAGCCAGACGGAGTTGTAACTGCGGAAACCCCCTTGAGGGAAGAATGGCTTCATCCTCCTTCAGCTGTTGCACTGTGATTGTTTTCTCCTTCTAGAGAGAAGCTGAAGCAGCTGATAGAGAAGAGGATTGGCAGGGAGAACTTCATTGAGAAGCTTGGCTTCATTAGCAAACATGAACTTTATTCCAGAGCTGCTCAGAAACCACAGCCTAGTTTTTCTAGCCCAGACCACATGATGTTTGATCATGAATTTACGAAGCTTGTAAAGGAATTGGAAGGTGAGATGTTATGCTCATTTCTTTTATTTTTGTGATGAACTGATGACTGAACTACTAAATGTGCTGAACGTAACCTTGTTAAAAATAGTGTGGTGGTACTAAAGTGGAGTATTCTCTAAAAGGTGTTATGGTAATCGCATGCTCAAGCTCCCAGTTCAAGTACTTAGCAAAAACACTCCCAGTACAAGCCAATAATCAGGGCTTGTACTAATTGGATAACTTCACATTCTTAGGTGAAATGATTCTTAATACATGCTGTGAGTTATCACATGCTGGCCAAGAGGTGTTTTTACCTGTGCACACACAGAGATTCAAATACTGAGTACATGAAATGGTCATAGAAGCTTGATTCGTGGAAGTACACATTCTAGGTATTTGTTCTTTCTGAGTCATTAAGAAAAAAATACGAATGCTGAATTTCCTGGCCTGTTAGAGAACAGAGGCTTTCCTTAGTGTTTTCTGTCCTTCACAGAAAAGACAGATTGTCATCATCCTTAACATGTAACTGATGTCCTGCTTGTTAATATTTCCCAGCTACTAATGCAAGTAAAACACACCATTTCTGATAGGAACAACTCAAAACAGCCATTTGTTTCAGAAACTGTGCAAAACAGGAAGTGTGCAAACCTCGCCATAAAAAAAAAAATTGCCATTTCTGATTTTCTTAAACCTTTTTGTGACAATTTCTTTTTTTTTAAAGGGCAGGTTGAATTTCTAATGCCACGAACTCAGTAAAAGTGGGTGAGGCTGTGAGACTGTTGAGGGCAAAAAGAGAGATGTGAACACGGCTTTAGTTGACAGAAACTGTGTTTTTGGCAGGTGTCATAAGTAAAGCTATTTACAAGTCCAGTGAGGAAGATAAAAAGGAGGAGGAGGTCAAGAAGACATTGGAACAGCATGACAACATTGTGACTCACTACAAGAAGGTCATCAGAGAGCAGGTAAGAGGACGTTGGGCTGTACATGTGTCTCCCCAAGTTGTGTGTTCTGGCTTTTGGAGGCACCTCCGTGCAGTTTGATCCCCGGTTCCGTTCCAAAGCTAGTAACAAAGGATTTAGCAATGCAGAAACACTTCTAAAAACACTTAAGCTGAGAATTTTCTGGTTAAACTGAAATGTCAGTATTTAGCATACTGGTTAAGTTTAATTATTTTTCCTGTGATCCATCTGCCCTTTCCTTACGGAGAAGGGTTTCCTTTCAAATGTAGAACTTGCAGCCCTTTGCAACGAGATACAATCCTTAGTTCTGTGCTTTCACCTTTGGGAAGATGACAGATGAAATGGGGCTGAAGGAAGAAGTGAACTCTGACGATGAAGTTTGGGTATAATGGTGGTTGGACTCTCATTTGTCTTTTTGCCAGCCGTAGTTCACTCAGATTGCTGCCATAACTTAGACTGAGAAGTAGAGGAGCTAAGCTAATTAACTTAAATAGCTAATGGGGAACTGAAGCAGGTGGTGTCAGTTCGGGGATGTGGAATGGACACAGAATATAGCAGTGCATTAAAGGGCACTTTTGAACCACCCGAGAGGCTTGACGGAGCGTGTGGTGACTACAATCACCACAACTTCTTTAAAGACCAACGTGGACCAACGTGTGCAGGCTTCAGTGTGATGGAGCAAAATTACAACCATCACATTTCATGCGTTTCTGCTTTCCTTCTCCCTGGTGTGGGGATGCTGGAGGGGTCCCACAAAGATTCAAAGGCATCGGTCTGGTTTGATAAGCTGCTTCTGCCTTTCCCAGGCTTTTTTCCTAGGAGTAGCTATTTAGGTTTGCATAAGGCTGTTCTGCTCACCTCTCACAGGTAGCCCTGACAGTGTGCCTAGCCAGTAGTGTGTAATGGTGGAGTTAAGGTTTTTCTGTCTGTCTTTGCCTTCCTGACAGTATGGTATTTAAAAGTCTTCTGACTTCTTTTACCTTTCACAGGACCAGGAGCTTGAAGAATTAAAACAACGAATTAACACTTTAACATCTCAGAATGAACAGCTCCAAGCAACGGTTACGCAGCAAGTGTCGCAGATCCAGCAGCATAAGGACCAGTACAATCTCCTTAAAGTACAGCTAGGTAGGCTTCAGAAAGAATCATAAGATATGATCTTGCTAGCGCAAAGATCTTGGGTGATTTATGGCACGTCGCGGAACAGCTCCAGCAGACAACCTTCTGTCCCTTCAGGCATGCTGTTGTATGTTCTGCAGCATACAAAAACTTCCCATAGGGAGAAAATACCTATTTTTTGCAGTTGATGTCGAGCATTGTGAACAGTTTTGTTTAAGCATCAGATCAGCTTCATTGTCTAAAAAGACAAGGTTTTGGTTTAAGTGCCTTTAAACCTGCAGAATAAAGCAGCCTGAGAGCTGAGAGGACAGCTTGAAAATGTGATTGAGGTATAATTTGTTCCTGCTTTGTGCTTAAGTCCTGGGTCTCTTGAAATTCACTTCAGAAACTTCAGGAAGAAGTTCTTCACGGAGAGGGTGGTGAGGCACTGGAACAGGTTGCCCAGAGAAGCTGTGGATGCCCCATCCCTGGAAGTCTTCAAGGCCAGGCTGGATGAGGCTTGGAGCAACCTGGTCTAGTGGAAGGGGTCCCTGCCCATGGCAGGGGGGTTGGAACTGGATGGTCTTTAGGGTCCCTTCCACCCCAAACCATTCTGTGATTCTGTAAGAGCTGTAGGAACGTTTGGCTACCAGGGAGCTGCTGGTAGAGGCTTTCTACACATTCGGTTTTTTAGTCCAAAATAGTCTTTGTCTGTTCAGACTTAGAATGTGAACAGATGGGCCACAGTGTGTCCTGAAGTTTGAGTTTGGCAATGAAGGCATTAATTAGGGAAGAATTGTGGAATGGCTGATGGCAAGATGAGGCCTGTCACTGTCATTAGAGAGATTAACTGAATGCTTAAATCAGGGCACTATATTCAAGTTTTTCCGAGGTCAAGATGCCTGATAAGCTGTGGATGACATGATTTCAGAGAGTAATTCTGCCTTCAGGATTATTCACAACGAAAAGTACTAAAGGAAACAATTGTTCTTCCTCTTCAGAATGGTTTGTCTAGGATCTTACCTTGGATGAAGTGAATGACTGAAGCAGCATGCAGGTGCAGCCTCAAATAATACTGGGAGGAGTAGCAAATTAGAGCTTTTTAATCAAATTTTGATAGAGAATTCTTCAACGCTCTGTTTCTGTTCTCGAGTTAGAATGGACTGTATTGCTCTGTGGGGCGTGAGGAGGATGGGCAATAAATACTTCAATTGTTGTGTTTGACTCTAACTTCCAAATGATGTTGGTGTTTGTGACCTTTGTTATAAACTGTCTTTTAGGAAAGGACACTCAGCATCATAATTCCCACAGCGATACGTTTCAGATGAACGGCATTCAGACAGAAGAAGTGAGCAGGTTGAAAGAAGAGTTGGAAGAATGGAAAAGCAAGCATGAACTGCTACAAGGGCAGTTGAGGGAAAGGGATTCTGTGATTGAAAAATTGGTAAGCACTAACTGTCTCAGCAGAGCTTGATGTGGCTTTCAGTTCCTGTTTCCCAATGTACTTTGCCTGTGCAAGCCCTGGTTATGATGGCAGTCGTAACTGATTGCATGCTGGTGACAGGAAGTACAGGGGGAGGTGGCTTGAGCAGAGTGTTCTGCTTCACACTCAAGTAATTTGTGCAGCTGACCTGTTGTACTGTAGAATCTGTTTTTTTAGCATGTTTTGGCTGGGGAAAAATAATGCTGGGTGTCTGTCGTGGTTTAATCCCAGCCAGCAAATAAGTACCACACAGCCGCTCGCTCACCTCCCACCTCCTTCAGTGGAGGAGGAGAATCGGGAGGGAGGTAGTGGATGGAGGTAAGAACAATTTAATAATTGAATATAAAGGAATAAAACAGTGATTCTAACAATACCACTGATAATATGTGATGAAAATAAAACAATGATACAGTTGCTCACCACCTGCTGCCCGATGCCCAGACAGGTCCTGAGTAGCCCAAGAGAGATCGTGCCAGAGCCAGAGCGAGCCCCGTGAGTGAGAGCAACTGAGAAAGCTGACCAGCCAACCATCATGGCTCCTGGCTCACCCCCCAACTTACATACTGAGCGTGACCTTTTATGGAATGAAATGTCCCTTTGGTCAGTTTGGGTCAGCTGTCCTGGCTGTGTCCCTGCCCAGCTTCTTGTAGAGAAGAAGCTGGGAAGGCAGACACGGTATCAGAAACTGAAAAAGTCCTTGACATGGTACAAACACTCCTTAGTAACAACTGAAAACACCGGTGTTGGCAACGTTCTTCTCAGTGCATATCCCAAACACAGCCTCATGCTAGCTGCTGCACAGCTAATTGACTCTGTCCCAGCTAAAACCAGCACAGTGTCTCCTAGCAGCTTACTGGGGGTCATGTCCAAGACATACTCATGGTGGCTGGCTTGTCAGAATGCAGGATGACACATGCTGCTTCTGTTTTGTGCACATCTTACGCGTTTGGATTGGTGAAAGATGCTTTTGCGTCCATGGTGTCCATTTCTTGGCCTGTTTGCACCTTCTCTGCTGGGAACTCTGATCATGTCTCAGTCTATGGCTGATTTTCCTGTTGCTGTTACAGAACTCGTCACAGTTGGAAATGGGAACACCAGAACAGCCTTCACAGACCAGCAAATCCGGTGGCTTGGAGCTCAGTAATGAACTACAGAAGGTCAATTGCATTGTTTCAGTAAAGCTGCAGTGAAGAGTGGTAGCTTGGGATGGGAAGGCAGCTTTCTCAAATGTGAGGGAGGAGCATCGATTCCGGAGCGTGGTGATGTTTTTAATGGCATACCTTTATGTGATGATGGTACTAACCTTGGAGCATCAAACTGCGCATCCAAAACCGAACCAGTTGGTTTTGCTAAGCAGGTTTGAACCAGCAGAAGACACTTCAGCTGACACTTTGGACTTGCAAAATCAGTTTGTCCTTTGCAGAAGATACCTTTAAATTGTGATATGAAAGCTTCTGAGAATTAGATGTACAGCATACAATAGGTGTTTAAATATCTGCAGGTTCAATAATTCAAGCCAGCTGTTGCTCAAAAAATACCTAGCAGAGTTTCTCTGATGAGAGATTTAATAATGCCTAGATTGGTAATTTGTAATGGGCTTCTGCACCAAGAATGGTAATGCGTAGAGGATGCTAATGGGAGTGCTGGTGGTTTGAAACACCTTTATAAACATGACTGAGGCTCGGACAGGGGCCTTGGTTGGGCATTCCGCAGAAAAGAGTTTGCCAGAACAGTGTGGAAAACGGTGCATGTTGCTGAGGAGTTGTGTTTTCTAGAGGAACGGTTGCTGTGCTCTTGTCGACAGAGGCACGGTTCTCCTCTCGTGTCTGCTACTGGGAAGCAATTACTCTGGTAGCATTTAACTTAAGAAAAATTTAATTAACTACCTTGCTTTATCCAATGAAATTAAAAATGTGTTTCATCTTTGTTTCCCAAAGGAATTAGAAGTGCTCAGGAGTCAGCTACAACTACAGTCTGCAGAAATCTCTAAGCTTCAGATGGAGAATCAAAAGCTGCAAGTAATGGTATCAGTGAAAAAGTTCCTTATTTTCTCTTTGGGGACTAAATCTTGAAGACTTCACTTTCCTGCTTATGCTGTCCATAGTTACTGTCCTAAACCAAGCTTGTTTTAAAAATACATAATAGCAAGGGTTTCTAACAGTGTTTTAAATGAAGTCATGTGTTACCTCCATAAATCCTTTGTGAGGAAAGAGGGGGTTTCCAGTCAGGCCTCTGTGAGGCCACTGCTCCTTGGTATTTTTAAACAAAGGAATACCAACTATTGGGTGTTTTAAGCTTATACCCTAATCAAAGAAGATAATCTCTAGTGAGGCACATGCACGACATCATGGATATCAGGGGGATCATTAGCGTTACAAACAGTTGAGGCTGCTGATCTGAAAGTTGACGTGCATTTGAACAGCACACGGTAGGTACATGTGTCTGGGCAGATCTCCAGATGCTTCAGAGCATGTTCTAGCTGTGTACTGAAAAGATTGGCCAGTAAAGCCTTAGAGAAATAGCTACACAGATGCGTGTCCTCAAAACTAGCCGACAGGATTAGGATGTGAATGTTGAGCTAGAGAAGTTACACGGTGAGTTGCCTGAAAACGTTGGTTTCCAGAGCAGAGCTAACCTAAAGCTGCAGGAACATGGGCCACGTGAACAACAGAAAAGATGACAGTGTGTGATGTTTGGTGCTCGGGCATGGCGAGCGTAGCTCCTGTGTGCCTTGCTTGACAACTCTGCTGTTGTGAAGACAGGACAAAGCCGGACTGGCTTGAATCCTTGCTTCTGGCTGGTTTGTTCCGACTTGCGCACCAAATTCTCATTTCGGTATTGCAAGAAAGAGGACTTGTGTGGTGAAAATACCAAGTTTAATGTACAGATCATCTGAGAGAGGAAGGCTTCCAACACTTGCGCTGTCCAAAGGCTCAGCTGCTGTGATACACGGTGCCGTTGCACTTGTTGGCCGTGTGTGCTTATGGGGCGGAAGCACCTTCAAGTGTTCTGTGCCGACACCAGCTGTCAGACCACCTCACTGCCATCCTGCAGACTGCCTGCCTTTCCTACAGCTTTGACTGAAACATGGTGTAATTGGAGAAGCAATTGTCTTGATTTCTTGCTGTGTAGCCGTTTCAGCTTAAAGACAGCTGCCACGCTTGGGAAATAATAACTGCGGGTAGGACTGGATGAGACTAAAGTATTGCTATTTTTAGTAATCGCGTATAAAGATTCGGGTGTTTAGCCTAGTAAAGAAAAAAAAGTCTTTAGCGCTTATGAAGCATCTGAGTGAAGGCTGGTGGTCTGGAATACACAGGGTCTGCCTAGAAAAAAACATAACGGTCTCTTTAGAGTGCAAATTCTGTGAAATGAGGGTTTCATCTTGTCTTACCCTTTTTGTGTGTACGTGCATGTATGCTTACTGAGACCCCGGGAAGCATAGATCTGTTCCCTGATGCCTTGCAGCGCAGGATGTATGTAACTACCACACCTTGTCTGCTCTGTAAGAAGAAAATAGGCTTTTAAATTCCACAACTGTGTAACATCTTTGGTTGCTGTGTCTGTATGCAAAGCATTCGGTGCTCTGACACTGAATTTCTTGTCCACAGAATACAACCGCAGATCCTGTGCTAGGAGATGGTGCGACAGCAGCAAACAGCTCTGAACTGGAGGGACGACTTCAGCAAGAAATAAAAGAACTGGAGGTTGGTAGTGGATGAACACCGAGTCACTTGATACTCAGCCTTCAGTTAGGAGGAATTCTACAGCAGGAAAGGCTTTGGGTGGAAGGGGTTTGTTTCCTCAGCATCTTAAGTGTTTCAGGCTGGATGTATCTCCTCTGTTTTTTGCTCGGGAAATGCAGGCTGTGTCTGCCTGTAAAGAGCTGGTAAGGACAGTGTAGGAGATGGCCGTAGTCTGACATGGGCAATCCAGTCTGGCTGGGAGGAAGGTAGCTACTGTTAAGACTTTTACCTTATTCCTGGATGGCAGTAAGTTTGGTTAAGGAAGTGTGTGGGAGCAAGGCCACAGGGCACTTGGTGGGGTTGGAGCTGTTATGGGTAGTATGGAATATGTTTGTAGGAAACAAGGCTCCAGCTGTTCCTGTGCTTACGGTGTAACGATGTGTGATTTTTCCTGTTGCTAGAGTGAAGTCAAAGCCCTTTCCGAGGAAAAAGAGTCACTAAAACAGCACTTGGATTCATCCAGTAGTACGGTTGCTATCTTGCAAGATGAGAAAAGTAAACTTCAGCAAGAAGTTGCAGAATCAAAGAAAGAACAGGATGATCTTCTGGTGCTGTTGGCTGACCAGGATCAGAAACTCTCTGCACTGAAGATCAAATTGAAGGATCTTGGTGTACCGGTGAGCAAAACAACGGGTGAAGTGAGTTCTCAGATCCGAGGCAGGTCTGAACAGTCTGGGTATGGCAACGCTTGATCCAGTTAGTCTGGTGAGGCATCTTTCTATAATTAGGTGGCTGTTGAATCTACTGGGGTGGCTTCCTGAACTTATATTGGCAGCCACCAATAAATGATGACAACTGACTGGTGAAAGCAGTGCTCGGCGTAGGGATGTTGAGAACTGCCTGCCAAACTCCCATGAGGAAAAATACTTGTCATGAATGTGTGTGCAACAGCACCTGACCACGTGCCTGGCCTTGCTGCAGCTTGTCCTGGCTGCCAGGTGGAAAGAAGATGATGGCCGCGCTGTTTTCCTAAGGGATTGTTCCACAGATAAGTGATAACTTTAGTCTGCTCCCTCAGCAGCACTGCAGACTGTTAGGGCAGTTTCTGGGAGCCTTGACTTCTGGGCAGTTCCTTAGAAAGATCCTTGTGACTCGCAGCTGGACGTGTGACTGTGAGGTGGATGTAACTAGTTGTAGTGCTGCAGTTACTGAGGCTGAACACAAAGTTGGAGCCTGGGTTTCCTGTCAGGGGGCAATCAGTCTGTCATTTATGCAGTCCTTAACTATCAAAATGTAATCCTTCCTTTAACAGTCATCTGGTTTACCTTCAGCTGCAGAAACAGGGTTTTAAAGAGTCTGTGGTGGGCAGAGGCACTATTTGTATGGAAAACTACTTGTAGCAAGTGTAAGTCCTGTAAACTATTTGTATGGAAAACTACTTGTAGCAAGTGTAGGTCCTGTGTGACTGAGCAGTCTTTGAGTCTGTTGACTTGTAAATGACTTGAATAGGGAGCAGGTACCCTAGGAGACGCGAGCAGCTTCGCTGGTGGCATCGCAGAGTGCTGGGACATGGGTGTTTTCCTCCTCAGCCTGTTGGGCGAAGGACGCGAGTCGCTCGGCTGCATGGGTGGAAAACTACTTGTAGCAAGTGTAGGTCCTGTGTGACTGAGCAGTCTTTGAGTCTGTTGACTTGTAAATGACTTGAATAGGGAGCAGGTACCCTAGGAGACGCGAGCAGCTTCGCTGGTGGCATCGCAGAGTGCTGGGACATGGGTGTTTTCCTCCTCAGCCTGTTGGGCGAAGGACGCGAGTCGCTCGGCTGCATGGGAAGGTGAAGCGCGTGCGAAGCTGCTTGAGGGCAGAACTGATGGTGCTGAACAGGCTGTTGTTCCCAGTCGTCAGCCATCCTTAGAGAAGTTAAGAACTGTGTGACGTGACAGGATGATAGTTGCCTTCATTAAGCGCTAATTGATTCAGCAGCATCGTTTTCATTAGCCTTAAGCTCATTTTCACTCCCTCAGTGTTTGTCTTGCCCTCAGAGGTTGAATCAGAGTAAGGGATGTTACTGCTCACCACTGATCTCTCTTAATTTCAGGTTGAAGATGAAGATGATATTGAATCTGGAGATCAAGGGGATGAAGATGAGGATGGGGATGAAGAGGAGCAAGACTAGAATGCTGTTGTGTCTTACCATGAAATCCAGATTGCGTCGTTGTTGGGAGAAAAAAATAAACCCATTATTGGTAACAAAGCAGAGCATCTGCTTATGAGAAGCAGATGGGAAAAGGGCAACCGTGGGACTAGTTATAAGTTACTGAAGTGTTTGAAAACCCTTCGTACTAGGTAAAGCAAAGAAAAATCACAGTTTAAGTTCTACATGAGTATCCCAAATTCTACTTGTTTAGAAGTTGCTTTAGACACGGTTTAAAGCGTGGGGATGACAGTGTTTCTGCCTCAGTTCATTGTCATTGCCAGAAGTTCTGTGCATTTGTCTATGGTTTTAACCTTCTGGAACTCTTAACGTAATTAAATACAAAGTATTTGGTTTAACATCTGTCAAATGGAATCATTGCCCCTGCCTTCAGCATGGAGCTCCAGCGTAATTCCTGGCTTCCCTTAAAGAGCAGTGGTGAGGGGGAAGGGCTGGTGCCGGCCTCACGGGCTGGTTCTCCAGGGGCGAATGGACCTGCACAGCATCGAGTGCCTTGACACCTGATACGGCTGCATTTGGAACCTCCCGGGGGGAACTGCAGTGCTTTGCTGGTGACGGGGAAGAGGTTTCCTGGAAACCTGCGCAAGAAAGGTAGCGTTTTTAGGAGGAATCTCAGCGGAAAAGCAAAGACCAGTACGCTCTTTCTAAAGATCTGATGTGCTACCAAGTTAGCATAAAACCAAGTGAAAATCTTGACTACTTCAGTAAGGAAATGAAAACTACTATGATTTATATAACTTATTGGCTCTTGATGAGTGAATAAAAGGTAAAATTTTAAAAGAAAAAGCTGAATAGAGTAAATGCATCGATTTCATTTTTTGGTAATAAAAATAGGTATGTCCACTTAGTTCTCATTCGTTTAATTCTCTTGTCCTGTGTTCATAAAATATACATGTGAAACTGTCTAAAACCAGTCTAGGGTGGCAGATGATAGTAACAGTGTACCAGGTACGGGGACGGTCATCACACAGGTATAACGCTGCTGGTTCAGTTTTTTCTCCTCAGCAATAAGGACTTCAGTAGCTGCTTAAATTCCTTAGAACCTTTTTAAAAACTGCAGTCATTCCTTAATCAAATGATAATTTGAGGGAGAGCAGGACAGACTTCTTCCAAGTCACCTCATACACTCAATGGGTGTTTAAATTGTTGGAAGAAGTTTAAATGAGCTCCATTCTTGCATTCCGTCCTCGAGCACGTTTGTTTGGAAGTGGCAGGGGGGAAGAGCAAGGATGAGAAACAATGGTAGAAGAGAAGCTGAAACACTGTGCGATGCTGGGGGCTTACTTCCATACCACAGGGCCTCATTCTTACCTTCAGTGTGACTTGCTTTCTGCTGAACACTGCATGTCAGGCAGGAGCTGAGAGCAGTCAGCTCACAGCTGCTGTCTGTCCACCTTCTCTTTTTCTGTGCAAAAGCCAAGAATGAGGGCAGAAGCATGCAGGCCCCAGAAGGCTATTGTCGATGGCTTTGCCATGTTTAGTTCTGCAGTAAGGGTTTCAGGTAGATTTCTCGATAAGAGTACTTTGATTCTGAGGTAGTGTGTACATATATATGCTTTTTAAGACAGGAGAGGCACAAGCTGCAAGTCAAAAAGCCAGTGCAGAAGGCCTGAAGTCTTCCTGCTGCTTGTTCAGGGATGTGAACAAGTTCTACAAGAATTGACAGCTCTGCTGCTTGCCAACCCTCATTGCAAACACACTGCGTGAGTTCAGCCCAACGCAGCGACTCAGACAAACCTCTTCCTCCTATGACTGTCCTCTTGCCATGGAACAAGAAAGAAGGTATCTCATGACCACTGTGTCTGTAGAAGGTGGGACAAGTGTCTTTGACAGCTGGCAGGTCTTGATTTCTGCCCACCCCCAGGGCAAAGGGGAGTAGTGAAGGTTACTTGCTTTGCCAAGGCTTCTCTGGAGCTTGTGTGTCTGACTGGAGTGAGTGATACATGGCTTTTCCATAATAAAAAGCGTAACTTAATGCCTGAGCTTTTCGTGTTGGGCCTTGCAGGTGAAGTTGGTGAAATGGTACGCTACCACCCTTACTCACAGATACTACAGTCACAGGATGGGGTTATTGTAAATAGCAGGGGAATTTCAGTACCCAACTCCCACTGTGTGCATGGGCATAGTCTGGTATTTCTTGTCCCTCGAACATTCTGACGTGACTAGGGTTCTCCTTCAGGCAGGATGGGAGTCTTTAAGCATGGTGTCTGTAATCTGTTAAATAACAAAACTAATTTATATCTGGACTTCACAGTGTGGGGTTTATATAATCATTTGAGAGGTCAGGTTCTCTAACGTTCATGTTAGGTTAGACTTGCCTAAATTGTATTTTGTCATCACGATCATAGAATCACAGAACGGTTTGGGTTGGAAGGGACCTTAAAGACCATCCAGTTCCAACCCCCCTGCCATGGGCAGGGACACCTTCCACTAGACCAGGTTGCTCAAAGATACCTTCTGCAAGCTTTAAACTAATCTGAGTGCTGGAAGCCATGGGTGCTTTTCAGTTTCTCCTTTCGGTGTGTTTAAGCATTCGATGGTTTCGGTCTTGGTTACTGCTCTGTTTGCTTGCTCCATGTGCTGTCTCTCCTGAGCAGATGCAAGGCCCATTAACTATTCCCACTGGACTTTATTCCCGTGGGGTTGAAACCTACAATTAGATGAGCTGGTAAGCAGACTGAGGCTGGAGCCGAGAGCTTCAATGTGGCCTGCATAAAGAATTGCAGTGAGATGTTTACTGCAACCCAGCAGCTGACTTGGGGGTTCCTAAAGGTCAGCGAGAAGTGCTTTGATGTAAGCAGGGCTGCAGTGGAGATGCTAGGCATGTAACTGTACCTGTGTGCCATTATGAGTGGCACATTAATTGAGGATTTTTTTTGCTCCCTTTTTAAGGAGCGTAAATTTTCCATTGCCCCAGATGTTTTTACATTACTGTCTTCTGGGTGCCTTTGTGCAAGGCCTCTAAAAATGCTGTGGGCAGAAATGGATATTTTTGTAAGTTGTTTTTCAGTATGTGAGCATACCCTAGGAGGCAAGCGTGCCTCTCTAGAGGGAAGGGGAACAGAGAAAGGAAGATGGGAACATAAATGAACCTTGTCCTTAGACTGATGAGATGGGATCACCTAAAAAAGAAGCATAAGCACAGGCTCAGTATGTGAAAGCACAAGGCACGTGACCGATTGCCTGGCTTGATGTCGATCAAGAGCTGTTAAGCTGACAACCTCACCTGGACATCAGTGACACTCCCCAAAGATGGTATGCCACAACATTTTTTTGTTGCCATTGTCGGCAGTGTTCTGCTTGGGAAGTTCTTCCTTTTGGATGCAACTTCAAAATGTTTGAAATTGCAAAAAAACTGAAGGGAGAGATAACCAGGTGGGGTAGGAAGTTCAGGAGACAGACAAACTGGTTACAAACAGGTTTTAAAGAAGCCTTTCAAAGCGCTGTTCCCAATTAGAAAACCTGTTTTGTTCATTATTTTATTGCA
>NW_010247134.1:0-3366 GCF_000690775.1 Eurypyga helias | reverse complement strand
CTGGCTTATAACTGTATTGTTGTCACATGGGTGGCCTTTGCCTAGAAGGTACTCACTTGACTCTGCTTTCTTGGCTGCGTCATGAAAATCAGGTTTATTTTTAAGTTTTGGAATCTCACCTTGAATGCAGGGTGGTTTTCCTCACTCAGCGCAGTGTTTGAATCCTTTCCATGGAGTCTCCTTGTCAAGGCAAGCAGTTGATGACAGTGAGGAGGTAAGCGCATTGTAGATTTCTGACATTGATAAACAGGCCAAGAGGTGCTGAGCTGCAGAGTAGCAGGAGTGAAGAGCAGAAGCAAGTAACTCTGATTACTGTATGCCAACGGTAGAACACCATAACCCGCCTGGAGTCCGGAGCCGGTGCTTATGCGCCACGTCGGGACCAGGCAGTGTGTCCTTTCATACACACCCTTTCGGTGCAAGGGTTTTCAGGAAACCAGTGCTGCCTGCTCTGAACACGGGAAGAATTTATAATTTCTTTAAGATGGCACCATTTTCTGGATCACTGGTTTGCAAAGTACCGACTTCGGGGAAGCAGAAGTAGCCTTACCTGTGTTATGCAGCCTCTGCCTGCGGCTGGCTTTCTAACAGCTCAAAAATTGCCAAACCTTCTTCACTGGTGTGAAGTTCTTCCTAGAAAATAAAATCAAAACAAAGTGCTCAGCAGTGCAAACAGGCTTAAGAGATCTTTTTTTTTTTGTAAAAACTTTATTGCAAAGAATGTCTCCCTTTCTTTATAGGAATAGTTTGAAGGAGGAGAGACGAGACTGATGGAGGGGGGCAAATGGTTGCCGAGCAATCAACCCCTGGGCCTGTGCGGTGCTCAGGTAGGGTGGGTGTCCGTGAAACAGAGCTGCTCACTAAGGCCCTTCGGCCGCTGCCAGTGCAGTCCGGCGTTGGGCAGTGTGAGCTGGAAAATGCTGGCAAACCTGACACCTCTCGGGCTCGGCCGGGTGCCCCCGTACCACCTTCCACATCGTTCTCCTTGCTGTTTAAGGTGGGACTACTGCCATAGTCCTTATTTCTCTCTATTACGCCATTTGGCACGTTTTTAAACCACTTTTCCTACCTGCAGGGCACTGTTGTACACGTGCGGTCCGTGTGAACAGCCTTCCTGCCGACCCTTTACAGAAGCAGGCATCGGGAAGCAACGGCTACAGCTCGAGTCCCCGCCAGGTGAGATGCTGTAGCTCACCTGGCACGCAGATCCAGCTAAACTGATGTTTGAAAAAACACAGCTCCTCTCTGTGGAGGCGAGTGAGGAATCAAAGTCACGAGACAGGTAGCTGCAACGCTGCCCTTTGCTAATTTTATAGCCCCGTTGTGAAGGCTGTAGGTTTTTCTGTACATATCCAATTCCTTTGCTCTGTGAAGCAGGTGCAGAACGTGACATTTATTTGAAATGACATTTCAGAAACCAGAAATGGGTCTGGACAAGCCCGTGATCACTTCTTACCACTTTTATAAGAAAACAATAACCTTATGACACTGTTCTTGATGAAGGATATCCTACTAGGAGCAAACTGCGATGGAACGGACTCGGATCCTGAGGCTTATGTGAAGGTCAGGCCAAGGTTAAAAATACCACTGGTGCGTGGTGTTGCACCTTGAAGCTGAAAATCTCACTGCTGGGCAAAGAGGGGACAGTCAGTGGTCAGGAGCAGTTGCTCAGGGGCAGCACGTGCTTCACTAGAAGCAGCGTAATAAATCACAGCGCAGACAGCCTGCTTGATCGTAAGGAGATACTCGTGCCGGCCCAGAAGGGCCGTTGCTCAGCAGGCTGGTGCATGGCACATGGGAAGAGCCCTGAGAAAGCATGTGCTCTGGGGTTAGTGTTACAGAGGGGCATCAGACCGGCTACCCCAACAGCAAGGGAGAGATGAGCTCAGCATCAAGTGAAATCTATCAGCCCTGACCATGGGTGAGACCGGGGGCGCAGGACAGCTGAGACTCCCCCCCAGCCATGTCAGCAGACGCAGCCGTTGCAGCCAGATCAGTATCTCCTTGCTGACCCGGGGTGTTGAGGCTACGTGACAGATGGGGTGAGAGAGGTGCTTCCCAGCTCACAGGGCTGACACCGAGCACGCAGGTCACAAAGTCAAGCCCGTGCTACAGGAACGAGCCCTTTCTGACCCTCCTGTTGCTGCATCTCCATTTAGGCAAGGGAAGAAGAGTCTGACTTTTCTGCAAGTCCCTGGCTGTGCCTGGAAGCGTTAGCAGGAACTATAGAGATGTGCCTGACTCTTGCAGTGTCTTCCCTCATCAGACAGCACAGGAGGACTACACCTCACATCCCGAGAGCGAGAAGGCTCTCGTCTAAGTTTTGGCACCGATGAGGCATTCCCAGAGCTTCCCTGATGGCTGCTGAGTTGTCTGGTGCAGACAGGGCTCTTGGCAGGGCAGGGATTTCCGAACAGCCAGTCTTACAGCAGGGAGCCATGCGGTGAGCCCGTGGAAGGCAAATTCTGCATCCACAATAGGAAAGCAGTTTGCTCTTCGGCTTCTTGGCTCTCCATCTGGGCTACGCTGGGGCCAAAGACCGAGCTGGTGCGTATGTGCTCCTCAGTTGTGCTGCTCCCAGGTTTCTAACACAGCGGGAGCGAGCATGTGGAAGTGCACAAGTGTAAGGAGAGGTTTGCTGGCACTTGCATGACTCTCAATTTGCCCTGTGAACTCCCAATCACCTGCTCCTTCCCTGCAGACAGATTCCTGTACCTGAATATATTTCCAGGGATGTTACCTGAAAGACCTTTCTTCTTCATTCTGCACCTGACTCACCCCAAGTTTTAGCCTGTGCTGTCTATTCATACCTCCTCTTTCAGAACAAAGTGCAGAGTGGAACAAAGGGTCCGTGTAGCTACTGTTCGCAGCTTAGTGCACGAAACTGGTGCAAACTGGTGGGATCTCTGCTGCCTCAGCCAAGGAAAGGCCAGGCTGTGCCTGCTCCCATCTCCAACCCAAGAGGCTCCCTCTGTGGTGTGTACTTAGACCAGTAAATCCATCACGGACTCGGACATTTCCCTGGGTAAAGAGCTTATCGCCTGGACACATATGTGGTCCGAAGGCAAAGGGGAAACGTGGCTTCCCCACTAATCTGGAGCTTTCTGAGGCATGAGCGGGTTGAAGTGATCATGGTACTGAAGAGCAGAGCCCCTTCAGGCACGTGGTGTGGCGAAGATGCGGTTTAGTTCTGGGAGGGTGTTTCTGTGGAGAAAGCTCCAGAAGGGCTGTGGTGTATTACACTGATTGTCACAGCCTCGCGTCAAGGCTTAAACCCTCTTAAAAAGTCAGTGCGCACGGCGTAGCTACGGCCTCGCCTCAGGATCAGGTACCAGCCGCCCTGCACCTCGTGTGGTGACAGACCCC
>NW_010247133.1:0-1077 GCF_000690775.1 Eurypyga helias | reverse complement strand
GCGTGGTGTCCCCCGCCCTGCCCTCTGCCCTGCCAGCCACCTCTCTGCCCGCCCCCACCCTCTCCAAAACCAGCAGAGGCACTGGGCTTCCTCCCCAGGCTGGCTCTAGGCCCTGGAAGCTCTTGTGCTGGATCCCGGGTGCAGGCAGCTGCCCATCCGCCCAGCCCTACGTACTTTGCCCCTTCTCCCAGCCAGGGCCCCGCTCGGACAGCAGGAAACTGCTGCTCAGGGCGCCTGTCAAAGCACGGGCACGTCACGACACCTGGGTGCAGGAAGTTCATGTTACAAAAGACAACAGTGCTTTTCCCGAGCGCTGGGAGGTAGTGGAGGCACGGCCCTTGCCCGTCTCGGATGTGGAGAGCCGGGGTGGCTGCTGGAGTGCGAGGTCACGCTGGAGGGATGCTCTGCCCTGCACAGGCCTGGCAGGCGTGAGGAGGCACCGACTGCTGCCAGCTCCTTATTTCAATCCTCATCCCCCTCCTTTGGCACTGGGGATATAATGACCTTGTCCTGCGAAGAAGGGTGAACGGGAATCGGTTACAGCAAGCGGAGGCTGGGTCTGATCTGAAATACACGGACTTCTTCCTCGCTGCAGAGCGGAGAACCCAGGGCCGGCCCACTGTGACCCCAGCTGAGGAACCAAACCCCCCCGCACACCCAGAGGACCCCATGTCCTCTTTTGGGGTCAGTCCTGGGGCTGGCGGCTGTGCTGGGGGCGATGTGGCACCAAACCCAACAGAGGAAACTAGTTTAAGCTGCCTCTCACAGTTTGAAGTTGCTGGCTGGCAGAGGCTGAGCAATGTTTGCATGACCTGCTCCCTGCAGGGCTCTGGGGTGGGGGATCGCCGCCTCAGCTCTGCTGGAGCAACCCCCTGACGGCAGCAGCAGCAGCTCTAGGTCAGTCCTACAGCTCGGGGTCACTCGTTCGCTGACGGCCAGATAAGTGCAGAGCCCTTTGCACCTCCCTGACGTGTTGGCTGAGTGTGGGCTCAGGGGGAGCCTGCCAGGATTTGCTGAGCTTTTACGAAAACGCTGTTTTGGCACGGTTGGGGACCCTTCACCCCTGTCCTTACATAT
>NW_010247132.1:744-1862 GCF_000690775.1 Eurypyga helias | reverse complement strand
CCTGCCTCCGCGTCTCCCTCCGAGACCTCGATAAATCAAACGAGGGGAAAAGCCGGCGTCGGGTGGGGGTAGGGGGAGGGAGAAAAAGCAAAGGGGGCCCCATCGTGGGAATCCTCCCCCCTCCCCTCCATCTCCTCGGTCTCTATCCTACCTCCCGCGGCATGCTTGTGCATACCTTCCGAGGCAGGAGCCATCCACCTACTTTCTATAGCAGCGAGGAGCCAGGCTATTAATAGGCTTATCTAATTACTCCGAGCTGTTAACTCTGAAGTCTCTAATTCTGTGATGTGGTTGTTTTGATTTGTTCTTTTTCCAGTCCAATAGAACTTGCATTTACAGAACTGGTCAGACTCGCTCTGGAAGATATTATTTTAACATTTTAAAATCAACTTCCATGGCAAGCAGGAACAAAATCCCCAAATTTTGATATTTCTCACGAAAGTAGCAACTGAAAACATTATCAGTTGGGATCAACGGAAGCGTTTTGCTTAGCTAAGATCGTGAATTTCGTTGGTTTTATTTGGCACTTGGTCTCAGACATCTCGGTAAGACGGGTAAATGGCAAGGAAAACGGTTTCAAAAGGGAAGGCGAAGGGTTGCCACGGTGCCAAGAGAAACCGAGTGGCTCCACGGCCACGCGTGAAACGGAGCTACTCCCGCAAAATGCCTCCAGGAAAACGGATTCATTGTGTCCTGTGGAAAACAGATCTCTGGAACGTTTCGACCTGTTCTGGTGGTTTATTTTATTTTCTGGGCGGTGGAATAAGAAGGCAACGATGCGCGGGGAGGGGAGGGAGGGTTGTCCAGCGGGTTTCGATGCAGAAAACGGTATTTCCTTCATGGTGTGCGGTAGTGGCGATAGCCAGCCCAGGGAATACTTGGTGATGAGGGATTTTGCCTGTGTGTTGTTGGTTTGGGTGGGATTTTTATGTGAAGGGAAAAAAAAAAAAAAAAGTCTCCGCAACCTCTTTTTTTGTGGGGGGCGGGAGACAGGAGAGGTAACTGCAGATGGGATTGATATTGCGTAACACCCGTGATAAGGAACGGGAGGAGGATGAGGAGCCCTGCTCCGAAGCGGTGCGGAGGAGAAGCGCGGCTCCGCTGCGCCCCTCGTTCCT
>NW_010247132.1:387-638 GCF_000690775.1 Eurypyga helias | reverse complement strand
CGCCAGCCGGGCAGGGACGTGGGGGAGTCCCCCACGGCCCCGGCCCAGGGGCCGCGGCTGCTCCCACCCGCCCCACGGCCCTGTCCCCCGTGGCAACGCCACGGGGCCTTGGAGGAGGCTTTCCTTCTGGCATCACCCTGGAATTAAAAATAATATGTATTATAATATTCTTCACCACAAGGAATACGTGAAATAACAGCCGCACCGCTTGATAGCAAGGGCATTGAAGTACCCGTTAATAAAAGCATCAG
>NW_010247132.1:0-210 GCF_000690775.1 Eurypyga helias | reverse complement strand
GCCCCCCGGTCACCCCGAGGGCCGGAGGGCATCACCCTCTCCCTGCCCGCCCCGTCGGGGCTCATCGTGCAGGGACCGCGGAGCGCCGGCTGCGGGGGTCAGGTTACGCGGCAGCAGGAGCCTCTCCTCCGCGCGTTTTGTTGGTTTTCATCCCACCACCACCTTTTTTTCTTTTTTTTTTTTTTTTTTAGGTTTAAATCATTAAAACGG
>NW_010247131.1:0-2588 GCF_000690775.1 Eurypyga helias | reverse complement strand
TTGGCCTTGTTGAACTTCATGAGCTCATACTCTCCTAGCTTTCATTCCAAGGCTTGTCAAGACACCTAAGATAAACAGTGGAATCAAATGAGGAATGTAAGAAGATCACAGAGTGATACAGACCATCTGCCAAGTAATCATTATCTGCATTCTGACATTAGATAGGTGCCAATCCACATGAATAGTGGTGCACATGATGAAAAATTAATACAATTAGAAGAAACACAGAAAGGCAGAGTAAGGAGATGAATTTACCAAACTCAGCATAACATCATAGTGTTTTAATGGAGATACAAAGATCTGGGTATCTTTTAATGAATGCATCATATTTGCATGCTCATTTATTTTATGGACTTTTACTAGCAGTATTTTTTTATTGGTTCAAATATATAAACTGAAAAACTAATCTGGAAAAAATTAATCATTTAAACAAATCACTGGAATGATTTTATGTCATTCAAAGTTCCTGCTTCCAATGCCAAGACTTCAAAATATTATTTCTTGCCTTTGGTTACAGAGCATTGATAGATGTCCAGTTAATGCCGCAAGCAGTGGGAGGAAAGGCAACACATGCACACAAGATGGTGAGAGATGAAGTGTTTACACAAATTGTGCTGGACAAGCAAATAATTGTATACATTCTGTGAGAATTTGGGATATCAATGTGAACTGGAATAAACCTTGAAATTACGTATTTAGCTAGTCTGAAGAAATGGATGGATTCTGAAAAACAAACTGGGACATGCTCACATCTCTTCACAATATATGATTGAACGTATTGTAACAGCCAAAATACCGTGGCTTCACTAATTAGCTGTCCTTCAGTAGCACAGTGTTTAATCAGGACACCAGCCTTAGAAGTCTCTCCCAGCCTCACAGCAGACATTTCAGCAAAAGTTGTAGTGAGATTTCCTATTAAATGTGCCTTTCTTAATTCATCTCGTTAAAAGTATAAATGGAAGAGATAACTAGTTCACCATATACTCTTTCTTGTCTTATTTGCCTCCTTCTGGTCCATGCATTCTCTGGGGAGCCATGAGGACTTAATTTAATTGTACACAGGAGGGATAAGGATCTCAGGTTTCAGTGAGACCTCAGGTGGTGACAAATAACAGCAGCCAAAGCTAAACCTGGAGCCTAGGCGTCAAGAGCAGCTACGGGGTCTGTCTGTCAAGCTAAGCCTGCTTAGTCTCCTCTACTGCAAGGGACAGCACTTTGGCAAGGGAAACATCAGGTTCTCATATGGAGAGAGCAGCCAATAAACCTGGAAAACAACATTAGGTAGGACCAGCAGAAAAGCTACCAGGAAAAAACGTGGAAAAAAAAAAAAAGAAATAAAATCATGCAAGTTTCCTTGTACTTTAAAGAGCGATGCAGCCCCACAGACTCTTTGTTTTCCAGCACCGCTACTTCAAAACCACACAGCAGAAATCTGAGTCAGAGTTGCCCAGAAAATGAGAGCAAGCTGGGCACTGTCCAGAGCCTGGCACCATGAAATCTCTCTTGTCTTCCCTACCACAGGAGCTGACAGCTGCTGCAGACTGAGACACAGCACGGCCCGACAAAGAACCATGCTGGTTATAGTGCAACTAGGCAGGTAATACAATAAAATTTTATACTTTTGAAGCCAGCAATATTACTGCCAACTCTTTAAGTAGAGTGCAGAAGCTTTGCTAATAGGGGTATTTAGAGCTGGGTTTTTTGGAAATGACTGCTTTGACTCATGCTGTATACGCCAGATTTGCTTTTATGCTATTCTGAATATGCCCCTCAAGTCCAAAAACTTCCACAGATTATCTCTTGCCTTTGGATGTGGAGCATGATTGTCCAATTCACACAGGTAGTGGAAAAGACCTAAATCCACAGAGTGGAATAATTACTAGAAAAAGAAATCTGAGGATCCCAAAAGGCTTTGGGGAGGGTTGTGGGAAGCAGAAAACTCCAACACCATGCATGATGGTATGAACAGCCCGTGGGAAATAACCCCTTCAGTAAGAGAGCATTGCCAGTTTTCTCTCATTATACAACATTTGGCTTCTGAAACAGAAACACCCAGATAGGAACAGGGATTAGCTGAAATACACTATTAGAAACCCAACATACTTGAAGCTGTGTCGATCTCTGGAGAGCTGTAGTGGTTGTTACACCAACACAGGGAGCAAGGTCCATGCTTCAGGGAGAAGGGAAAAGGAGGGGGGTGGCAGGTAAAGAACAGGAGGACAACAATGCCACAGCATTCGAGCAGAATTACCTGGCAGCATTGCTCCTCTGCAGGGCCCCACCATGGTCTGCATGGGTGGCGGCTCTTGGTAAGCATCCTCCCAATGGTCTCTCACTATGGGGGAAATCTGAGGAGGATGTAATCTCTGGGGAGATCCCAGAGCAGCAAAGCTGCTGCAGACAGGGTCTGCAAGTTAAAATGCCAGTGCTGGTAAAGCTTCCAGTTCAAGCAATGAAGTGACTTTAAAAAATCATCCCACCTAAGAAGCTGCATTTTCAGCCAGCTACTTAGTCAAAGTCAGAACACTGTCTTAACATCTAGAGACTTAAAATCATGGCCCTCCTACGAGCAGTGTTTCTCTATTCTC
>NW_010247130.1:644-1580 GCF_000690775.1 Eurypyga helias | reverse complement strand
CCTGGGGGTTCACCGTCATCATGGAGGAGAGCAGGCGCTGCAAGGCCACCGAGTACCTGGAAGAAAGGCGGCGAGGGGAGGGGGTATCAGTGCGGTGCACAGCGCAGGAGGCTGCCCGGGAGCAGGGGCACCCTCCCCAGCCCCTCACCTGGTCGTGGGGGGCATAACGATGGGGTTCTGCACTGCCAGAGCCACGCTGTCACCTTTCTGGAAGATGGCATCGTAGGGGCCCTCCCCAAACATCATGCAGTAGAGCACGCAGCCTAGGGACTGGAGTATGGTGGGGTCAGGGCAGCCCCGCCGTGGTGGGCTGGGGGCCAGGGGGCCGGATCCTTACCCAGATGTCTGTACGCTCATCTATGACACACTGGCTCGGCACCGTGAAGAGCTCGGGGGCACGGTAGGAGATGGTGCAGCGCTGGGCAGCCCAGTCCTGCGGAGAGGAGGGTGAAGGTGGGGAGGAAGGGCACAGGGCAGGGACGGGGCGATGTCCCGGGGCACCCACCTGCACGGCCATGGCCTCCCGAGAGCTGCTGACTTCCATGCGAGCTTGGTTCATGGAGCCCAGGTCCATCAGCACAGGCCGGTCATCCTCATCCAGCAGCACGTTAGTGGGCTTGAGGTCCCTGCAGGGATGGACGTCACTGAACGCCTGCTGAGCCCCCTGCTCCCTCCCCAGCCGGGGCTGCCAGCCCCCCACCTGTGCGCGTAGCCCTTGCTGTGGATGGCTTGCAGCCCACGGCAGATCCCATGGAGGATGAGGAGGATCCGCTGCTCTGGCATGAAGGTCCCTTTCTCTCGAAGTGCTTCCACCTCCCTCCAGAGCGTCCCCCCCTGGCAAATGCAAACAGCTGGTTGCCACCATCGCTCCCAGGGGGCGAGGGGGTGTGGGGCGGCCGGGGGGAGCCCCGGCTCACCTTTACGTAGGGGAGGAGC
>NW_010247130.1:0-254 GCF_000690775.1 Eurypyga helias | reverse complement strand
CCGTGGCAAGTGCAAACGGCTGGTGGCCTCCATCGCTCCCAGGGGCCGAGGGGGTGTGGGGCGGCCGGGGGAGCCCCGGCTCACCTTTACGTAGGGGAGGAGGAGCCAGGCTTCGTGCTTGGTGCCCTTCTCCACCATGCAGTGGGCCACGAGACGCAGGATGTTGGGGTGGTCGAAGAGGCCGTGCATCTCCACCTCGCGCAGGGCGGCCTGGCGGTCCTCCTTGTCATGGCACAGGATGCGCTTCAGGGCGT
>NW_010247129.1:398-845 GCF_000690775.1 Eurypyga helias | reverse complement strand
ACGGCTGGGCTGTGGCCGTGCCGGGGGAGCAAGGGGCCAGAGGAAGCACAGCCCCTAGGATCAGCCCCACAGGAGCAACCCCCAGCACCATCTCCCACTGTGCCAGGTGAGACCCTGTCCTGGGGTGCTGGGGAGCTGTAACCCCTCCCTTCCCCTGCGACACGCAGCACTGAGACACCCTCTGCACCCCCTCCCCGGGGACCCTGCACTGGGGCTCATTAGGAATCCTGGCTCCTGGTAAACAGCCTCGCTAACGAGCGCTGCCCCACGGGGCACCGATGTCTCCCCCTGGGCTGGGGCACACCAGCACCGCAGCGCCGGGAACCCCAGAATGTGCCGTGGAGACTGGCAAACCCCACAAACAGCACTGGCCACCGCCGCGTGCCGGGAGCTTGCAGACGTCAGAGCAACCCTCCCAGGCTGTAAACCAGCCCCAAACGGGCAGAG
>NW_010247129.1:0-258 GCF_000690775.1 Eurypyga helias | reverse complement strand
GCCCCCGGCGCTCTGCGCGCAGCACTGTCCGGCAGCGAAGGGCAGAGCCGCAGTCCTGGGCCAACACCAGCAGCAGGCAGGGAGCCCAGAGGCCCTGGTTTGGGGCAGGAGGATGGGAACAGACACCCAGAGCGGGGGTCTCAGCCTCCTTTCTCACCAACACCCACCCACCCCAGGGCGGGCACAGGCTGCCCGGTCCCTACCAGCTCCGTGGCTGTTGGGAAGTCCCAGCAACAGGCAACCTGGGTCGGGACGCCT
>NW_010247128.1:15731-37700 GCF_000690775.1 Eurypyga helias | reverse complement strand
TTAATTTAAAGGCACCAAAAAGGGAGTTTCAGGTTAGGCCAGTTGTCACACAACTGTCAACTCTGTTAGACATGTTCTGTAGGCCTCGGCTGTCCTTGCTTATTACCACAGTGGTAATGTAGTTTGGTCCTCAATTTAAATAGAAGGACTGTCCAGTTTAAATAGAAGGACTGTCTGATGGCTTTTGAGTGGGTTTTTCTTTTTTCTTTTTTTTTTTTAAATAACTTTAAAACACACAGTTTTTTTTTTTAAAACACACAGTAAAATACATAGCCTCATCCTCTAAACTTTTTCTGTGTATAATTTCTGTCAGCATCAGTGAGGAAATCTGAGTTTAATTCAAAGATTAATGGTGAACTTCATTGTCAGAATTATAATTCGAGGTAAAATCATTGAAGCTTTGTAGATAAACTTACCAAAATCTTTCAGTCATACCAGCTAGATTAATTTACTCACTGGAATATCCCCCCCCCCCCCCCCCCCCCCCCCCCCCGAGTCAGGATGTAAGCTGATAGTTACAGTTTGCACAGGACTAGGGAAAAGCTTCCCGAGTGCACGTAACACACCTGCTACGTGGTTTCTGGTACTTTCACCTGCAGTTGCTGTTGCCAGATGCTGGGAGTCAACACTAAATTAGGTCGACTGCAACTCAGAATTCTTCTGTCCATTCTGTTTCTCTAGTTCCCGCGTGGTACCTATAGCTGGTTTGTAGGATTTGCTCTGCATTTTAATACCTGTTTTGATATGTCTGATGTAAAACTCATCACAGATGCATCTTCAGCATACACAAATATTAGTTGGTGATGACAAAACCATTTGTTAACAGACCGGATGAGCCCACGTGAGTTCTAGCAACATCTTCGCTTCCCACTGTCCCATCCCCAACTCAGCTACTTTTATATAGGATGCAAAGATTCTTGTAATCTCTATATTAGGTTTAATTATTTTGAAATATCTGCTACTATTGTAAGGTAAAAGGGGAGTTATCAGAAATATTTATTAGCTTGTCAGTTATCCAGCAGTTCTGTTTTAACTACACGCTTGTAAAGCTGTCTTACCTAGAAAATGAAATACTGATCTGGGAGTCTCAGTCATCTTACTTCTGAGGGACCTTGGGTGTGTTGTTCCTCCTCACTGTCCTGATCAGTATAGTGGGTAAGTGTAGTTATTCCCCATGTGAAAGGTGCTTTGAAGGTTTTGGGGGGAAATGTACCACAGAAGAGAGAAGGAAATTAACAGCAGCCCATTTTCAAGACATCCAAAAAAAATGTTGTTTTGCGCTGAGAGAAGAGTCCCGGTGTTCAGCCCGTAGCATGGACCTTCAGCCTCCCTTAGTACCTTCTGTGGGGCGCAGCATGGGGCTGCCTCGGAGTTCCAGCTCTCCCCATCATCTGGTGTGTGCGATGGAGGAGACTCGCTGCAGTGCTCCACTAGTGTCTTGCATCGTCAGGAGGGTGGGTCAGGTGCTGCTGACAACCTGGCTGGCTGTTTGGATAAACGGACAAAGGAGTCTGAAAAGCCAGGAAGTTTTCTCTGAACTTCCAGCAAGTTTCAGCTGACGGTACTGGACTGGTTAGCATTTGTGAAGCTTTTCCAAATTTCTGGCTTTGGTGGTTGTCTTTCCATTGTGGTATTACATGCATAAACAACTGTTAGCTAAGCTACTGAGTGAACCTAGGATGTTATTCCACCTCACAGCATGGCCTGTGTTACAGCTGACGTGGTCCTGTCCCCCTAAGGATGCACATTTCTATCCCTTCCATTAAGCTGTTCCTGATTTTTGAGTTACTTTTGGGGTTTTAGGGTTTTATTTTAATGGAGGAAAAGCAGTTGCCTAATATTTTTTGCTGGTTTAGCTCCCCAGAGCTGTGCAGTGCAGGACCATAAACCAGCAGTTGCTGAAGAGCAGGCTTGGCCTGTTGGAGCCCAGTTTGGCATAGCTGTCAAGTTGTCCTTATGGAGTGCAGTGATGTTAGCTACAGGTATGCAGGCGCTTGCTCTGGGCTGAGGGCAGGATGGAAATGACCAGCTACCTGGCGTCTCTTTGAGGGGGTAAGAGCATCTTTACTGACATGCATTAATTAATTTGCTTGGAAGCCTATGATGGCTTGTTCATACAGCCAAAACTCCAGTCAGAGCTAAAACCAAATTTGTAGGAGTTTATTATCTTCAGTGCTAAGAATAAACAGAAAAGTGTGAACTGCTGTAGAAAGGTAAACAGTACGGAGCAATGTGTTTGGATTATAAATAGTAACAATTTTTTAAGAAATACTAATGCAGGTAGTACAGGACTGAGAATCTCACTGTAGTGAGGAGATTGATTAAACATAATTTTTCGTTGTTGCACGTAGAGAATTGGAGCGAACTCTTCGAATAGATTGTATCAAGACACAGGTTTCCCCAGTGGATTTATCATTTGTGTTTTTCCTTTCCTTGAGAAAGGGCATTATTCTGGTGGTTTATTTTTTCCCCTTTTGTGCATCAAGAAGAGTACGTCTCAATGACATGCCCTGAAAATGCTTACTCTGAAGTAATTTGATGCCCTTTGAAATTCCTTTGAGCCAACACTGTTTCATCTCTGGGTGTTGTACACCTTGGAAACTGGGTACAGCTGTTGAATAACAGTTCTGCTGGCGAGTCCTGGATGGGAAGGAGGCCAAGGCAGATGAGTTCTGGCCTAGCAGGGAGGTTTTGAACTGGTAATGGAGATGTGGTGAAGATGCCTTTCAGCAGTGCAGGAGCTCTGAGGTGGTCTGTTGAACCCTAGCATTATTTTTTCTTTCACTCCAAGGTGCAGCGAGAGGGAACATTGTGCTGAGGGATTCTGTCTACTGTTAACCTTTAATAAGACCTTCATTTAGGCTGGTAAATCAGGTACTGTCACTGCCAGCTACTTCGTAGAGGCTTACTATAGTGTTGCATGTGTTTGCCAACTTACAGTGAGATACAGCAATTCATTCTATCTTCAGAACGTGGAAATAACACAGATGCCCAGCATAACATCTCAAGCATGTTGTTCCTCTTACCGAGATGAATTTGCAATTGTGAAATCTGCCTTTATAGATACACACGCCGCTTGTGTGTAAGCTATGTGTAGTATATATAGTTGTGTTTAAATACTTCTATGCCTTCTACAAACTGCTGAATGATGAACAGAGGGAAAGGAGTAACTGTTCTTGAGATCTCCAGTTAACACTTTCATATAAGCCTTCTAATTGTAAATTGATCTCTTATTAATAATTTTGTGTTGCTTTCATGAAAACTTCCTCTCGTACAGTTTATATCTGTATAAGTGTCTCGGATGAAACAGAGTAGTAGTCTGAGGTTTTCTGTCATGTGGACTGGATGCTGGTGTGGGGGCACTTCTCCAGCCAAATTCAGAAATACCTATTTCTAGCCTCATACTGCAAACATTCTCTTACTGTAAAGTCAGTGGCCTGGGTTGCAGGTTTTTTTTTTTTTCTTGGAGAGGTGGAGGCTGCAGATTGCTATCACAATAGTAGCCCTAACTTATCCAAGGAGAATGGTTGTCCCCTTCCTGCTTCGTGTGCCTGTGTGTTGTCAGTCCCAAAGAGGCCCTAGTGATCAGGTTATAGAGTCAGAAGTGAGGACTGTGAAGCTGCTGCACGTGACCAATGGTTGGACATGTGTAGGTGATTTCCCTGAACTGTACAGAGGCAGCAGCATCTGTTTCACAGTGGTGGATACCCAGCAACAGGGCTCTTTCCATTTGAGGTGGGGGGATGACTTGCTAAATTCCAGTGTCAGGAAAGAAATGCTGCTCTGTTTTCTCAGAGGGCTTGCATACTGATTTACTCCTTTCTGGAAGGCACATTTTCCACTGATACTCAGACCTGGTCCCTTGACAGCTTTGGATACTGAAGGACACAATAATTTGTGAAAAACTGTAGTCCTGAAGAGTGGTGTTGTCATGTCCCCCACTTTGCAGTTTCCTTTCATTTCAGTGTGTTGGGGGTGGGGAGCTGGGGAACGGTGGACCTGGATGAAAATAATGTCTGTCCTCTTTCAGGTCAGACCACAGGACATAAGTGCCATATTTCATTCTTGGTTTGCTGTTCTTGGCTGTGCCTAAAATAGGCTAGAACCTGCTGCTTGGATCCAACTGCAATGCGTACGGGTTTCTTTCGGAATGAATGGCACTCTGCAGATACTGCCTTCTAGAAGATCTTTTGACAGAATCCCTTCACCATGAAGCTGGCATTTTTAATTGCCTATAAGTCACCATAAATACCTGTGTGTGCGGTAAATGCTTCGTTATTGTTGAGGCACAAATGCTGAGCCCTCATAACTTTCTGAAAGTAAAGCTTCAAACTCCTACAGGCAGGCTTTCTGAGCTAGCATTCAGTATACTGACAGGATGGTCCAGTTCAAATTTCCCTGGCCCGCTGTTCCTTCGCTACTCTGAAAAATCACTTGTATATCTCTGTAAATCCGCAATCTCGCAAAACACAGTCCCTTCCTCAAAGGAGAGGCTTTGTCATATGGGGCCCAGGGGTCTCTGGGTGAGATCAGGCTTTACATGAAGGGCAAAGCCAACGTTGGCAATACCAAGGTGCTGCATGTGGGTGCTTCCCTTGGATTTGAGTCTGAAAACGCATAGTCAACTCTTATGAAAAACTGATTAGTCATGTATGCTACTTAGGCTAGTTTGGGAATTTTGTACTCAGTTTTTCAGGTCAGAGGCCGTCTCTGTGGGCTTGTACTGCACCTAGCTTAAGAGGGTTCAGCATGCTGAAAAGCGGCAACTGGTTTATTTTAACCAGAGGGTGAAGGGAGCCTGAAGAAGAGTGTCAGTCTTAAGGCTGGAAATAGCTGATGGAGAGTTGGCAGAGCTCACTTTATATGAGCTGTCACCTTGCAAAGGCATTTCAGAAACCATCAATGAGTATGCCTTGAATTCTGTCCTGGAGTGCCTTCATGGCTTCCTGTGCTTGGGTAGCTTATTCAAATCTAGTTTGGTTATGTCTGTGCTATACAGGTTGGCAGTGTAGTTACAGCCTAATCTTGGTTGATTTAGCACCCTTTTCTTCTCTGGAATTTGAAGCTGGCTGTGCTTTTCTACCTCATCATCAGGTGGCACGGATACATGAATCAAAAAAGTAAGAAGCTCCCTGATGACAATAAACACAGAAAAAACCATTCCTTCCTTGCTAAATAGCTCAATAACTGTTTTAAAGGGGTTTGTTTTCTTCTTTCAGTGGCTGATGTAAAAAAAAAAAAAAGCCTAAGGTATTTGGTAGTGATCATTGTGTTCATAGTGAAAATGCACTCTGAGTAAAGCCAAGTCTGCTGTACTGCATGATTCTGTCAATATTTCAGCCCATAAATAGATGTTGGGCTGAGTGCTTAAGGTAAAAATCATTTCAAGAAATAATATGGCTTCCACGAGGTGATGCAAGAGGAATCTTTCTAGATCGTAATGCCGGTTGTGCCTTTGGTTACCTTTTGGTAAATGCCCAGGTTCTGGTGAACACTGGATTGAGCTTATCTCTAACTACAGAATCAGTAGGATTGGCTTAGGAATGACTTGAAGCCAGAAATGTTGTTAGTGGTTTAAATATGTTGATGGGCTCTGTCTAAAAATCATGACTGTGTTTTTCTTGCTGGTGGAATAGCTGTACCGCTTTAAACAAATTGTGGGTCACCCCTCCACTCCCTGACTTTTTTCCTTATCGTGTGTTTGACGTCTCTTCTTGTACAGTCCTGTTCAGTGTTTCCAAGTCTGTCTTAATTGCTATGTAAAAAACACATGCAATAAAAAGAAAAATGCTTAAGGAGAGAAGAGTCAGAATATTAATGTCAGACATACTAACAGATAATGTAGTGTTTGAAATGAAATCCACAAAGTCTTCCAAGAAACTTGAAGCTGAATTCGTATTATTCCTGTATGCTTCTCCCCTGAAGCGAATTAATGTTTTCAAATATAGCTGTGCAAGGGCTTGTGTTCATTTTTTAACCATATGAGAAAAAAAAAAATCTTTAATTTCTTCATTTTAATATTAAAAGTCACCCTGTGGTTTTTTTTTTCCCCTGGTTTTTGTTTATTTAATCATTGAAAATTTTCTGTCCTGATCTGTATATGGCATAGGAACATGGAAGACTCATTAGAGGCAGGAATGATAATAGGAAGATTGAAGTAAATGTCTCAGCAGAAGGCTGAGAGGAGAAGGCTCAGCGAAAAGCAGAATTTTCTCCAGAAAATTTGCCAGAAAGTGGCCCAGATGGAGAGAAAGAGTGGCTTTCTTCCATGGCTTGTCAGGAAGTCTGCTGTACAGAAGGTGAGGGTGTTTGCAATGTGAAGTGGTACGTTGGTAGCGCTTTGTGGTCAGAGCTACGATTCTCCAACCTGTGAGATGACAGCTGCTGTATTTTTATTTGGAATTGCCAAGGCAGAGCTCTGCAGGCATGTGCAATGTAGTGCTTGTGCAGTAAGTTGTTGAATATAAATAGTTTGTGTGTACCTGGTGAGTCTGGAGGCATATGACTGATCCTACACAAAATACATGCGTTGTAGGTGGATGTGCAGCATATCCTTTGAGTGCCTTCCAAGAGTTGGCAGACCAAGGGAGAGATACTCATTGATTGTACACTGCATGTGTAATAGCTTGTGCTTACAAAAATGCTTTCGACTTGCTGTGTGTACTTGTTGCAGTTGACTGATGTGCACATAGCGCACGTGTCTGGGATGTCTCTGTGTACAGCAGCTTGTTTGGAGCTATGCTGTAGTAGTTCTGACAGAGCTGCTGTTCCTCTGGAAGTAGAGGGCAAGTAAAATCTGGGAAACATGTTTGGAGAAGCTCAGCCATATGGCAGCCTTATGGAGGATACTCTTAGGTTGTTTACAGCTGCAGGAAATAATAAGCCAAATTGGAGCCTCTCAGATTATGATACCGTTAGGGGTGTGGTGATAGCCTGGTACTTTCTGGTTATGGGCTGGCAAAGAGGAAAGACTGTTGGCATCAGAGAAAGGAATGGCATTGGAGAATACACCCCAAAATTTCATGGGAAGGAGAGGATGAACTATAACCAGTAATTACGACAGCTGATACATGTCTTCATTCCCATATGCTCCTTTACATCCCAAGAAGTAGATTCTAGATTTGCAGACTTGGTAGCTGCCCTAGGTCTTTAGTTTGTGTATTCCTTCTGCTTCAGAACAGAGGCCTGGTGTTTAAAATGGGATTAAAACCATACTGGTGCTTCTAGTGTCCTTGAAATAAGTTTTTTAGCTTTTTAAATATTTTTTAAAATAGGCCTTAGTTGAAAACTGCCCCTTTTCTCCCAGCTCTCCAAACAGAAAACCGACGATACTGCAGCGTAAAGGTCTCTGTATGCAGCAGGTTATGCAAGTGTGACAGTAAAACCCTCTGCTGCTTGTTCGAAAGGACTTTCTCTCTGATAATCTGAAGTCTTGGTTTTCAAAGCTTCTTGCGCAGGCGGTTATGGAGCAGCCAGCCCAGAGAATACGATCCCTTCAAGTATAATGCGGAGGAGAAGACAGCAAACAACTGGTTTTGGTAACGAGGGAAATAGCACACAGCAGGGTCTCTTTGAACATAGGCATGCTTGTGCAGCGCTTTACTGTGGTTTTGTGGATACAGTTTGATAAATGCTGGTTGCAGGAGTAACGAGAAAACGGAGAGAAGATGTCTCTTCAGGAGTAGGCGGTTAAGACTACTCAGTAGCGACCCTGAAGCAAGGGTGGAATGTTATATGGCCTGGCTTAGTTCAGTGATCTGTTGTCCTGGATTGGTTAGTGTTGTATACCTTAGGTTGAATCAGTTGTTGGCTCTGGATGGCAGATTTACAGTGATGATTCAGCATCATTATTGCCTTTCCTTATAAAGGAAAACAGTTTGCTTCCTGCCTCTTTCTTCAGAAATTCAGCTGTTATTGTAAATGATTGGAATTAGCTGTTTCCTAATGGTTGTTTTGAGTGCAGAGTCATTGAATTAGACTTTCTGCTACAAAACCAAGTAATTTCCTAATTAGCACCTTAAAGGATCACCTTTAATGCTGCCTTCTGCAGCTTTTGTACTTAAATCTCTCATTTTTTTCATGTCTTTCCTTCATTTTAGTCTGTCTTTATTCTTCTCCAGCTGCCAGCCATTTCCAGCTGCCCCTTTGCTGATTCATTGTACATCACATGAACTGCTCTATCTATGCTTAGGAAGAAGAGAAAAAGACGAAACTCCTTCACAGTCACTCTTTTCTTTATTTCCATTTCAACTTTCTCTAATTTTTTTTCATTTCCATTCAGTAGCCCTGACTTCTCCCCCTTTAATCTCCTTCGTTTTTTCCCCCGTGATCGTGCTGGTTGGCCTCTGTTCCTATGCTGGGGAAGGAGGCAGAAAGGATGCAATTAGCAGGAGGAGGTGGCTTCCTGTAGGAGCCAAGGGAGGACGATTACTGCAGTGCTGTAAGGTCTAGTATGGAGAGACTCTGTTTCAGCCAATCCAGGGCAACCATGGCATTTAGTTACTCATTAAAATGATAAGGGGACAGCGTTTAGTAGTTAGATCAGTGTATTTCACTGTGATGGGTGCGTCTGTTTACCTAGCTTTCTGTCTATTCTGGCTCATAAGCTGTTGGATGTAGAATTTTCTGTTGTTAAGACTAGCAGTTACAGTACCATTTACTGCATGTTGCTACAGGGATTAATAAAATCAGTCTTCTAGTTTTCTTTTAAAGTACAGTTGCTTCTGTGTTTTGTGGGGATGGCGTGTCTGTCCATGATAATGCTACTTTAAAACATAAATATTTGCAATTCTAGGAATGCTTTAAGGGAAGCTGGGCCACTCACAAGCTATTACACAAGAAAGCAAGTAAGTACATCTCTTTTTAATCCATTTTAATATTCTTTTGAATTTGTTTTGTCCTGTGCAGCCAGCTCTATGTGGCCCTGCTTGAGCAGGGGATTGAGCCAGAAGTCTTGTCCAACCTCAACTGTTCAGTGATTCTGTGTCTAAGAATGACAAGGATTTTTCCAAGATACCTGGCACTGGATTCTGTATATCTGAAATTTTGCCCAGTTCTTGGTAATCTAAAAATCTATGTAAAATTTTGGAGACAGTGGTATAGATATCTCTCTCTGTTCCCTTTTCTACTTGTATGAAGTATTCCTTGAGCTACATTGCCAGGTATATGAACAGAGGAAGTGGGATACTGAAATAAAGGGCAAGGAGAATAATAAACCATTATTATAAGGCATTGCCAGGCTTGTTCTATTACAGCATTTTGATGTCTAATGTGGGAAAGGTTCTCGTGAAGTCATTGTGATTACCACTTGCTGGAATGCAAGCGAGCCAGTCAGTGAAGCTGTTCTGTACACTTGGAGTATGCCCCTTTGGAAGAGAAAGAGAAATGCTTTGTATCATAGCTAGCTGAGTTTAGTTGAAGGTAATAAGAGTAAGTGTATGCCTTAGTTATAGCTGGTAGATCTTGCACAGAAATACTAGTCAACTGGTAGATTCTCCCTTACCCAAGTAGTAAAAATAATCCACAAATTTAAAACCAACCAACCAGACAGAAAGAGCAGGCCACTGTTTTGCTCTCCTTGCTTCTTACCCACCATTCCCCTGCCCATCTTCCTCGAGCCCTGCTTAAAAGGGAGGTGAGACTAAAGAGTAAGTGTCACTGCAGAAATTCAGATCCTCAAGTGATTTACCTCCTCCTTTCCTGAAACCCAGTAAAACTCCCTTTTCCGTGATAAATGTTGCATGGTTAATGGGTTGGAGCAGCACAGACAATTGCAAATGTTTTCTTTCTTTCTGGCTTTCCACTGTAGGAGTCTCACAGTTCAGACTTGCATTCTGTATCCTATTACTTCGTACCTGCATGGATATGAAACTGTCCCTGTTAGTAGTTCTAGTAGTCCTCTGGTGCAGTCTTCCAATGCCGATGTGTATCCAACAGCAAATCTGTTTGATTCCACTAAATCTGTGTTCTTGTTGGCTTCCTGGGTAACTGCTGAGCCCAAGCTGAGTTGGCCTGGTTCTGACGGCCCTCAAGATCTCAACGCAGCAAACTACTGAAGCATCTCAAGGGAATTCAAACTTACTTCATTAAAACTTTGGGTTTTTGAATTATTTCTCAGTGGTTCATTGTAAACTGAATGTCATGTGGGTGGATGGCTCAGATGTCAGCCAGGAGACTCTGAGGAACTCGCATTTAGATCTTGCTGTGGCAGACCTTTTGCCATTTATTCATTCTTGTAAGATACAAAAAGAGAAAACAAACTGAAATTATCAGGTTATGAATTAAAGATTAATGGTACCATGCTTTTTCTTAACCCTTGCCTCCTCTTTGCGAGTAAGTGTTTTTCCTTTTGGTAATGCTCATGATCTACTCGCTTCAATCTTTTGTGTAAACACGTTCCATCTGCCCTGTTGGGACAGTGTTATTTGTGAACGAAGACAGTTGCTGGACCACGTCAGACATGAATCTCACAAGGTTGTGAGAGCTGGGAACCTCCAGCAGATTGGGACTACGTTGTAAGGTGCACGCACTGCCTTGTCCTGAAATGCAGAAGTGGCAGCACCTGCAGTCTTTGCTTCAGATCTGGAGGGGTAGCAGGCTCCTTACGTTGAAACTAACAGTTGGATACTCTCCTTCCCACACCAGGTCATTTCTGTCACTGAATGCTGAGAGGAACCATAGAAAGGGAACGTTCATCTACAGTGCAGGAGCGTTAATTGAAGGGATAATGAGTGTTTGTAGAAGTATGCTTTTCCCCAAGAATCAAAACAAACACAGAACTATGTTTTAGAACTACAGATGAAGAAAAACTTAAATAATTACGAGACTTTGCTTGTGCATTCAGTACTGCTGTCCTGACATTCCCTGGTTTGCTATTGAATAAAGTTGGCAGGATGCGAATTCAGAATGTGAGAAACTTAAGGGCGATACAAAATAATAACTGCTACTTACACTATCAGTATCTAAAATGCCAGAAAGAGTCAAATCTAGACTTAGAGCCTTCTAAGTCACTTTCTGGGCCCCACAGTTCTTAGTAGGGCTTATTTTGCTGCTGCAATTTTTCTTTTTTTATCTTTTCAGAAGATGAGAAAGCCAAACGTGAAGTTTCTTCTTGGACCCTGGAAGGTGACGTTAACACAAATCCCTGGTCTGGTTATCGATATACTGGTAAACTCAGGCCACACTACCCTCTGGTAAGCAATAGGTGCCGCTTTGTTTTCCAGCGCTGCTACATTCTGTGGCCACTGATGGACCAGTCCTGACCTGTTTACCTCCCACATTTTAGCTGAGAGAGGAAAGCTTCTTAAACAGGCTGAACCTGATGGCAAGGGCATGTACGACTGTGTCCTTATTGGGGTCATTTTGATTTACCTTGGTCTATCTCTCGGTATGTTTAAAATGAAGGACGTGTCCGTGAGGTGACATGCATCAGTTACAGGTACATTTTGACATTTGTTTTGCGAAGACCTGCTGCTAGTTCCTATGATGTCTTCTAGCTCTTTACTGTTCTCACCAGTAGTGAAGTAGTCTGTTTCAGAAAAACTCAGGTGAATTAATTTAGAGTTTAAAGAAATGGTTTCACATCATTTTATGTAAATGGTTTTCAGTAACCTGCTGAGTAAGCTGGTGAACAGCTCTGCTGCAGGAACAGCCGTGCTTGTTATCTGGAGCACTGGCCTGGTGTCAAGTAACTCTGGTCAGAAACATCTTCAGCTGGGAAAGGTGGGTTCAGAAGACCTCCGTATAGCTGTATTCTTAAATTGGTACAAGTTTGTACATGGACTAAGCCAAAGTTTTTACAGGAATAATGTTATTTTATTTGCATGTGTCTCTCCTGATTGGCCTGTGCTAGAAATGCTGCCCCTGAGGCATGCTCTCTGTAGTCCTCTGCATCTGTTACATGCTCATCAGAGGATAGATTAAGAGAGCCTGAGCCCATGTGTGTTTGTGAGTGTCACTGGGAAAGGGATGTTTTGGATATGTCACCCGCCAAGTAATTTAGCAGTCTTATCGCTGAACATTTGCTTTTTTGTCTTCTGATGGCTGTAGTATTGATGCAAATGAAACTGTAATAAAAAGCACTAATGACTGGGGTGATGATTAGTAATAACAATCTTGCTAATAGACACTAATAACCAGAGAGAGGAAGAATGTATTTAGAACAACTGCATTTGCAGTCTGGAAAGTAGCAGAATAAACACTACAATGTAACGGGGATAATACGTTTCAAACCAATTTAATTTACTTGACGTGCACAAGTTTGACTTTTAGAAAGCTGTGAAGTTGGTTGTTAGAGGCTGTATAGTATGAAAGCAATAAAGAGTAAGGGGAGAATCTTTGAGAAATTAAAACTGGAACTGTTTTGGAGTATTTGCATACTTCACAGCTTTTTCTAAGTGGAATTCCTCGTATTTCATTGTATTTGATTTTGCTGCATGAGTCTCTGTTTTTGTGACTGTAGTAAGTATGCTTACAACCTAACCACCTTTGACTGTGATTTATTTAGACGCCGACGAGACCTGTGCCGAGTTATATTCAGAGACCAGATTATGCTGATCACCCGCTAGGTAACTTGACACAAATTAGAGTTATAGAATGTTAAGTTTGCTTTCTATTTTTCTTTTAATCGAAAAAGCCATTAAAACATGAAGGAGATACTGGAGAAGAGAACCTCTTCTTTTATCTGTTCTTCTCTCTTCCTCTTCTTCCCTTACATTTATTTCTGAAAATCAGTAAGTTATGGTTACAAGTATTTTTTTGAAGGCCAAAGTTTTTAGTGTGTTATATTTCAGAGGTGTTCAGGGAAGAAAAGAAAAGAAAAAAAAACCCCACCAACCCAAAACATGCAAGTCCTAGTCCTGTGATTAACTTCGTAACAGACAGCAGTAAGTTGGCTGTCACAGGTGAATTCTGCTAAGCCATTCTCACCGACATCAGTATCTGTCAGATACTGTCATAACGAAAATGTGTTATAACAAAGCCAAACAAAACTGCAGTAAATATCCTCCAAAAGAAAAATATGTAGAAGTTCCAGCTATTTTTGGACACAGAGGGAATGCTTTCAAAATTACTTGCTTCCTGGCTTGTTTGGTTATTTTCCCCTTTTTATATTGGTATTGGTGCTTTGCATTTCACCAAAAAGCTGCTATAAAGTGTTAGAATTATTTTTAAACTTCAGCTGTTCTTTGGTTATTCTTTACAGAATGTAAGGATTTCAAACAATACAAAATACTGTCTTTTAGGGGGTCATTCAAATACAAAACTGAGCTTGCACAGAATTTGGTAGGAAGAATTTATGTGTTTTCATTGGCTGATTATCACAGTAGTGTAACTAGAGGTATTCACAGGCTTACATAATCCTTTATGACTCCTTTAGAATATTACCTATTAATATTTATTATCTCTAAAGCAGAAAAAAAAAGAAAAAATATTTTTTTATTAATTAAAATAACTTCCATGTTAAGGTTATGTTTTGACTCGTTGGACGTGATGGTTTTATGCAGTAATTGAATAGGCATCCTGAGCACATGTGGGCATTGCAATATTGTGGAAAGGTCATTAATTCAAATTAATCTCGATAGTGATGACAATGCTATGACTTGGTGGGTGTGTTACGTTAGTGTCTGTGGTGAGAAAGATGCACTTTTATTGCCATTGCTGAGCCAACGAAAGTTCCTTGATTGGGCGTGCGTACCGATTACTTCTCTGTATAACATGGGGTATTTTTTTTTTTTCTTTTCTCCCTTTTTTCTTTTCAGGAATGTCTGAATCAGAACAGGCTTTAAAAGGAACCTCTCAAATAAAAATACTCTCATCTGAGGATATAGAAGGGATGCGAGTAGTGTGTAGGGTAAGAGGGGTTTGGTTTTTGTTATCAAGTGCCTTTATTCTTTAAAAATCTATGGTGATTTCACCAGTTGTGACAGCTCATTTGAAAGTACAAACTTTGAAACCACTTTTGAGCACTGAAAATCAGTTTGGGAAATTTGTTATTTTCTTGCGTCTTCTCTCCTTGTGACTTCCAATTCAGAGTTAACTATTTTGCAAGCAGAAAGATGACCTTTATCTGTTTTCTGGCTTTACTGTTGCTAGTGAGATAATCTGTGGATGAAATGTTGTTGCTGTTAAGAATATATTTTATAGTGCATAAGTGAGAACACAACTTTTTCCTCTCCAAGAGTTATTACTAAGTAAAAACTAAAAAGCAAAACAGAGCCCAGTCCCTAACAACCTTTGAAAAAGAGCTGTTCAGTAGTAATCCCTTCCTTGTGCATAAAGTCAAACTTGGAATTGTATTTAGGTAGTCTGATTTAATTTTATGGTATTCAAGGAAATTGTGGTCCAAATCTTAACAGGGGTATTTTCAATTCTCTCAGAGGTGGCATAGTAATATAACCTTGTCTCGAAGTCTTTCTAGAGCCCAAGTCTACTCAGCTCTCCTAGCAGTCTCAGTGGAGATGTAGAAAGTGGGTTGCTAATCTTCTAGGGGGAGTAGTCCTGGTTTTACTTTAAATCAGTACTTTTGTTTCATTTGCAGCTTGCTAGAGAAGTATTGGATGTTGCAGCCATGATGGTGAAAGCAGGTGTGACTACTGAAGAAATTGATCACACTGTCCATTTAGTAAGGTTATTTTATTGTCCATTTGATGCTTATAAGTGATTCCTTCTATCTCTTTATTTTTGGATGATTGTTGTGTGGTTTTCTTTGTTGTTGCATGAACTCCTTCTCTGTATTTTGAACCATTCCCCGATTTGAAGATAGTGGGTAGTGCAGATGTTAAAAATACATTATGGCACAATGGTAAATTCAGAATGTGTTAGGAGCTCCTGGGCCTCTCTCTGTATCAGCTCCTTCCACGATTTCCAGCTTCAGATTCCCTCTAAGTTTCTTCACCTGTTTTCTTGGTTAACATCATGTAACTTTCTTCTAAACCCTTTTTTACTCCACAGACACCATTACATAAAGAACGTCATATATAGGCCATGGACTTTTTGTGCCCTGGGTTACTGGTTAAGACGTACAGAGGAAGAAATTTAATTAATTGTGACTGGGAATGAAAATCATGAGGAGCCTGAGAGAGACTTGAAAGATGATGTTTGATGCAGTCAGACAAACTAACGCCACAATCCAGCGAAGTATTTGAAATACATATTCAAGTATTTTCCTGGCTTAACTATTCATAGATACTTGAATTGTGTAAATTTTTTTTCTTTTTTTGCTGGTTTGATTAGTCCGGAGGTTTCTGTTGAACTGCATTAAACATTAAATTCTTTTCTTATGCATAATGTCTTAATATGAACATAGTTTAAATGGTATTATCCCTCCTCAGCAAGTTTTGGGAAGTATTGCATGGCGGATTGTTGATATCCCTGACCGATACTGGTACTTTGCCATTTTCAAGCAGTATTCATTTTGAAAATAAAAAAAGTTAACACGGTGTTATTTTCCAGAATTGCTCAGTATGTTGCGTAGTGCGGTATGTATACGTAAGGGTATATAGAACATGTGTGTCAATTTTGCAAAAATCCCCAAAATGTGGTTAGAGTGAGTCCAAAGGAAGGAGCTTAAGGTTTTAAAGTTAGGGGTGAGAGCGTGGTGCTAATTGTTACTTTGGCCAGCTTGTGTGTTTTGCAAAAAAATACATAAAGTGGTAGACCAGGTGCTTAAAAAGAGTCTTCGAAAATGGCTGGTTTTTTAACTGAATAAATACTGCCATGAATTGTTTTAAACCTGAGTATTTCAGCATTGGTAGTTGAACATACAAATGAGTAGAAACAAAATTAAAGTGGCTTTACTTTCTTCCCAGTAAGAAATGCAAAATATAACAAAATACCGCAGGGCCAAAGAACCTTATTTTCAAGAGTCACTTCTTTTCAAACTCTTACAGTAAAGCTGTTGTGCGTACGTATTTCTTTGGGCAAAACTTACTAATGTAAAGCGTAAATTGTATTTTCTAAATTAGGCTTGCATTGCAAGGAATTGCTATCCTTCCCCTCTGAATTATTATAATTTCCCTAAGTCGTGTTGTACATCAGTGAATGAAGTGATCTGTCATGGAATTCCTGACAGGAGGCCACTGCAGGAAGGAGATATTGTTAATGGTAAGTGCTGTGAAAATTTAACCTTCAGCATTTCTACTCTCTATCCAGTTGATCCATGCAGTAAGGTGAGGGTTCACTAGCAGGCAGCATGGTTGGAGTGGCTCCTTGAGAGGCTTTTGATCTAATTTACTAACTAACTTCTGCTCTTCACATATTTAAATTAATGAGCTTCTTTAATAAAATAATTTCAAAAGTTTGGTCCACTTCAAGAGCTTTATAATTCTTCTGCCCTGGTCTGTGCATTAGTATAGCGCCTGAGTAGACCCTTGTGGGCTAGGTTCCAGTTGTTCTGGACTGCATAAATAGTGAATAAAATGTATATTGAATTATTCAATTGGATTAGTTCTGTGTGGATTCTTAATTACATGGCTCTAGATCCTTTAGATTTCGCTACAGACTTGATGATTATGATGACTGTAAAGGATCCTAATGGTGAGGCATTGTATAAGCACATGTTAAAAAAACACACCCTTTTTTTGAGTGCCTCCCAGCCTAAAAGCACCAGCTACTTTTTGTTCAGGGTACTACTCCAGGTACTTAGGCTTTCTTGGGTGATGAGGGATACCTCTGTAAATTGCATGACAATTTTTCTGTTTTCTCATTCATTTCTTCTTGGTTTGGCAGTAAAAATGAAAGAAACGTGTTTGTACAAACATCTGCACCTTTGTTTACTGCATTGCTTTGCTTTTCTCTTATCCGTAAATAAATACCCTGCATAACCTAAGATGATGTCCCCTGGGAGCAGATTCTTAATCAAAACTGATCTCTTTTCAAGATGTCAACTTGATGTACAAATCTACAATATTGTGCATGTGTTCACATATGACGGCAGGTTTTAAGTTTTATACTTGTCTGCTATGAGGGACAGGATGCTAGAATAGATGAGAACTGTGTCTAAGCTGTTGGGCCTGTTACCATGTTTTCTAAAAGAACTATTTGCAAAAAGCAGCTTGTATGGATGTTCTTAATGCAAACAAGCATATCTCTTTTTGGAATGAGTTAACCTAAAAAGGATCTTTTTTTTTCTCATTAAAACTACTTATGCTGCTGTTTTTCAAGAATGAGTTAATCACTTGTTGTTTACAACCAACTTTATACACAAAGCAAACAAGTTAGAGTTTTGCCGGAAGATAATTTTAAACTCCTATGTTCTTCGAAACCTCAGTTGTTTAAGCATGCCCTTCTCATTCTTGCTGCTTGCCTGATACTGAATGTTTAGATTCTCTCATTTGACAGAAAAAACAGGAAGTTTAAAGTCAATTTGGTGTATTTTTTCTTAGTCAGGAATCTTATTGGAAAAGTTGCTGTGTATTTAATGTTGAGGAATTCTACCTTTTTGTCTGGAAGCAACGGGTTTTGGCTTTACAATTTTTGCAGAGGTGTGACTTACTACTCTAAACATGCATAGATATTACTGAAGTTAAAACATGGGCTAAAACATGATTACATACCTTTAAACTCCCCCTATTAAGATTGGAAGTAACTCTAAGAAAATATTTGAAGCAGGTAAATCACCATGGTGCCAAGAGCTTCTCTTTCCTGTTTTTAGCTAGAAAAGCAGTCATCAGCTTGCTGTATCTGTGCTGCGTTGCTGTGGGGTTTCTTTCTCTTCCCTTTTTTTTTTTTTTAAATCAAACCATTCACCAGTGAAACACTATCTTATACTGTACATTCTATAGGATTAATTTACAAGCATGAGAGATTTGATGGTGTTGGAAGAGTTTATATCTGAAATTCTTCCAAAGTAAACTTGCAACTTCACAGTTACGATCCTACATTTTTACATGTGTGTGTTGTCCTTTTGCAAATCAAGAGACAAGAAATGAGAAATGCAGTGCTAATATGACAATATGTCTGGAATTCTTTGCAGTGGATATTACTGTCTACCGTAATGGCTACCATGGAGACCTGAATGAGACATTTTATGTTGGAGAAGTCGATGAGGGTGCGAGGAGACTTGTCCAAACAACTTACGAGTGCCTAATGCAAGCCATCGATGCAGGTAAACCGTTTGGCTGGGGCCTGAAGCATTGTGGTTTTGGTTCTCATATGCGAGTGCTCATATGTGCTATTACTTGGGAGTGACTTCCGTTGTAGAGCAGAGTGTGTTAGTGTGTGTCACCAGCGGATGATGTATGTTGTATAATACAAGAACTCTACAAGTGGCACAGTTCTGTGGGTGGTAGTTGCAACTTGAAATGTGGGTTGACAAGGAAGATGATGAGCTGATCCACATATGATGATATTTACATGGAAACAGCCTTTTTGGACTATTAGTTAGATGAATTAAGACATCCTTAATTTGAGTAGTTTAGAGAATGTGAAGAAAAAAAAAAGGTGTGTGTTGGAGAACCAAAGTATGGCTTTCTACTTTTATGATTTGTATGGAGTCACACAGTGAACCGATAAGGTAAAACACTGTTTGAACACTTGAATGTATCTCTGCATCCCTGCCAAACCTGGTGCTTATTTCAAAAAGCTAATTATGAGCTCTTGATTTTTCAACTGTGGGAGTGTGCCAGAGAATACAGATCCATATCCTTCAGTACCCACAAGACTTTAATTGCGTTGCTTAGATGTAACTCAGGACAGCTTCGCTGACTTATACAATGAGATGGAAAGGCAGCTACAGGATGTCAGTTCAACTTAATTCATAAAGGAAGAGACTAAATTCTCTTCAACAAACGGAGAAAACAAAAATCTCCCAAGTCCCTTGGAGTATTTGTATTGTCTTGATCTTTTGTACCCTGCAGCTCCTTAAAATCCCCAATAATATTTACTCGCTTCATGGCCTCTAAAAACTGAAGTTCCAGGTGCTATATACGAAGGCTTTAAACTTGCCTTTAATCCAAGTAAATGGGGGGGGGGGAACCAAAAAAACATAAAACCCAACCTTTGCTTAATAATTTGGAGATAGCTAGCCAGGCTGAAAAGACAAAAATCCATATGAACAATGTCTTGTGTATCTCTGCTGTGATCAAGGAAATATTGCAGAGTGGAGCTATGAAGAATATAGATTACCTCTTTAAGTAGAATACTCTTCTGAAATGACCACTTTGTTTTTCAGAGCTAAATCAGAATAATGATTATCTTTGCTCCTGTACTTCATTTTTATAGCAAATGTTATGTGTGGTGTCTTTTCTCTCTTATATCCTGGCTTTGATGAAAAAAAACTATGAAATTTCACTATGACAGAAATTCATCTTTGTGTTATCTCATTATAATGAGATCTAAATCCTTGGTGTAACTTTTTCTTTACCAAATTTTTGGATGCTCTAACAGGTTTTAATGGGTTCTAGATATTCCCTGCTAGTAGGAATTCCAACAGTGAGTGTCTCAGCTGTTAAAAAAGGGTCACCTCTCCCCTGTTTAAATCATCTTAATTTCCTGGCTTTGGACCATCAGTGCTCTTAATTAGGGAAGTTGTATGAGAGAGAAGGGTAGAGCTTCCTGCTGCACTGAGATGAGTTGCTTGGTATTGTCAGGCCTGAAGGAGATGGTGCTACTTCACAACTATGTAGCACAAATCCAACGGATCAACTTTTCCTCTCCTTCCCCCCATCTCTTGTTTTGTATTTTGGGAAAAGCATGCGCATTCCAGTAATCTAAATTTCTTGTTATTTCTTGTAAATTCAGCTTACTGGTTTGAGCTGTAGTTGTTTACATTAGCAGACAACTGAACTGAATGGCTTGCTTCATGTAAAGTTTCAGCTGTGTATGTGACCTCTGGTTAAGATGGCTCCAAATAACCACACAACCTCTGGCTCCCGAAGGAAAAGCATGTATTTAGGGAGTTGTGAATGATCTTGAAATAGCTTGCTTTTTTTTTTTTTTTCTTTTTGTGGCTGAAGGTTGCTTTCAGTATGCATCTTCATTTGCTGATGGATGAGGCATTGTTGCTTTCATGGTATTATTACTCCCTTGTCCAAGTGCTCAAAGTGAGTTTTTCACACCTTTTTATCTGTCTCAAACTCTAAATTTTAAGGCTTCCTGAAAGTATTGTCAAAAAAGTTAGACCTGTATATGAACATTCTTACTTGCTGTAGCATTGTCACTAAAAATCTTGTCTAAGAGTGGAGATACCCGTTTTGGCTTTTTTTTTTTCCTCCCCCTTACTGGTCTTTCATGGATAATCATTTTTCTTCTTTATTTGCGTGCGCTTTTCACATAGTAGTAGAGAGAAGTATATATTAACATACAGTTCATACATATAGTTTCATACATGGAAAGACCCACTGCAACTCTGGGTATAAGTTACCAAGTACTTTGGAAGTCTTTTGTTGGCTTTAATTTCAGACTTCAACATCCTTTTAAGATATGAGCACTTATATCCAGGAAAAGAAGAAAGTAGTGTTTTTCTGAAGAAGGCTTTTTTCTTCTTTCTCTCTCATTCTTTCTTCTGTGTGAGACTGTTTCCTCTCTCTCCTGTGTTACTGCAATCACTTACATACTTAAGTGGCCATAGGAAGTTGCATATTAGGACAGATGACCATATAAGCTCTGAGTGCTACAGAGGTATTAGCCTGAACGATGTTTGGTGCTTTGTTACTTTGTTACGTTGAAAGAAACTCTATACATTTCCATCTGCATCTCTTTAATTTTGCAGTAAAACCTGGGGTTCGGTACAGAGAACTGGGAAACATTATTCAGAAACATGCTCAAGCAAATGGATTTTCAGTGGTCCGGAGCTACTGTGGGCATGGAATCCATAAACTTTTCCATACGGCTCCTAATGTGCCACATTACGCTAGTGAGTATTCATTCTCTTTGGGTTGTCCTGTAGACCAGAAGTGGAAATCTGCTGCTTATTTTTGGCTTACTATGAATGGATTTTTAAAAGGAAAAAGTTCATTTTAGAAGCCTTCAAATTATGTAACAAAATAATGAAAATTACAGGGAATAAAGGGCAAAATTTGTTCAGATGCAGAATACCAGAAACTTAAATACAAGAGCTGAGAGCAAGAAATACCAGCAGATGGTGGAGATAGAAGCGAGACCATTTAAGTAAAAGAAAATTGTTCTGGTTGTTGTGTCATCTGGGTGTCTTGAGATTTTTCAAGCACCTAGGTGATTTAGACAATTTAATAAATTTACACAATTGGATTGGGGGATGGGGAATCTGCATATAAGAATTGATGCAAATTGTCTACAGCAGCAAAGTAGCTTGGGGCTGGCGGTTCCTGTGCAATACTGGGGTTTGTTCCAGCTCTCACATGCCAGGCTGAGTCGGATCTAAGCTGCACTGTGCTTCAAGATGAAGCAGGGCAGAGGAACAGGGCTGAAGCCTTTCTTCGGTCAAACCATGCTCCTGGAGGCTGTGCCTCAGTTCATGTGCATCCACATAAACATTTTTGGTGTATATAACATCAGAAAAGTTCCAGTATTATTGTCCTGGATGCCTTGAAATTCTCTGCCTTTTTAACGTTAGCAGCACAAATACAGCATTATCACCCTGACACTACTATGACCCCATTACCCAGAGTGATGGGGGGGCAATGTGTCTTTCATAAATGGAATCATGGGATTACTTAACTGCTATCATAATTTGGCAATTTATTGGAGCTAATGGTTCAGTGGAAACAAATTAAGACGTTTTAAGACTTCTCTGAGTATCTTAAATGCTGCTTCTTTTTATTGATTTTCTAAAAATTACTTTTTTCCTGTAATACAGAAATTCCTGTATTACTTTTATTGTGTTCTTATAGAACTGGAGTTCAGCTGGAGAGAAAGACTGCAATTAATTTTAAGCTTCTTGAGTAAATGTTAGTGTTGGAGGAGGGGGGGAAGGAAGGAACTGAGGGAAATCTTAATGTAGAATTACAGTTGGACAGGTGAGCAGGTCATCTCTGAAGGGCTTTTCTGACTTTA
>NW_010247128.1:0-15700 GCF_000690775.1 Eurypyga helias | reverse complement strand
TCCTGCTGTGTTCTTCTAGGACAGGGGTTCATTAATTTACCAAGATGGGATCACTTTTTCTAACTTGAGCGTTTATTTTATTGCAGAAAATAAGGCAGTTGGAGTCATGAAGCCAGGTCATGTATTTACAATTGAACCAATGATCTGTGAAGGTGAGCAATTGAGCAGCAGAGTGAAATGGTTACTCCTGTTTACTATTAAGTAGTGATGGAATAAGGATGCTGCTTCTGTTCTGTATAGTTGACAGATTTTTTAAATTTAATTTTTAAATTTCTCTTTGAGGAACTGATACCTGTTACTTAAAAACAGTCCAAAAGTCATCATTTATGTTTTTAGGCGGTTGGCAAGACGAAACGTGGCCTGATGGCTGGACTGCGGTAACAAGAGATGGAAAGCGATCTGCCCAGTTTGAACACACGCTTCTGGTCACCGATACAGGCTGTGAGATCTTGACCCGGCGGCTGGATAGTATTCGTCCCCATTTCATGTCCCAATGATAGTCTAGACTGAGCAGGTATAGCTGAACGATACATATATATATATTTTTTTTTCCTCTCTGTACTATGCATTTTTTAAGGAGTACAGAATAGAGAGATCTCATCATTTACTTTGTTCTCACTGATTGTAGATAAGAGGAATATCTTGAAAAACCTGACCCAATGTCTGGAAAAGCAGAGAAGAATTTAAAAGAATTTCCTGCTTTCCTCCTACCTACAACACTCATGCTATACTTGTCTTTTTCTTCTTCAATTACCTCTTTAGCACCTTTCTTCCAATTTGACCCACAGTTGGTTCTGTTGCTGCCACGATAATAGCTAGAAAATTGTGGGTAACCTTTCCCACTGACACTTGATACTTTGGGATCCAGGGTTTTTTTTCCACCACTTCAGTGTGTCCTGTTGCTCTTTGGTATGTGAGCAGCACCTGAGATTTTGCAACCAGAAATGCTTAAAGACTTGCTTCTGCAGCTGCTGTTCTAGTGGGCTGGGCCTTGTTTGTTTCTTGGTTGAGAAGGGGGCAGGAGGGAGAGAGACCTGCATGTTGCCACGAAGAGGCTGCCCTTACCTTCAGTTCTGTCCCCATCTCTGCTGACGGCCTCTGGTGATTGCGACTGTAGGTGACGCACTGTTAATGGCAGGACTTCCTTCTTTTGCTGGAGATTTGACAGTATGGGCTTCCTACAGGGAAAACTAATGAAGTCTATATTATATACAGCTCCTTGGGATAAGCTGCTTCTCAGCAAAGCAGCATTTGGAGACAGTCTGCTCCAAAAGCTTGGTGAAGCTGATGTATCAGGCTTTCCTAGGTAAAGGAATGAAACAAACCAAAAAGATCCCATGATTCCTGGGATCCCTGCAGGTGTTAAGTGTGGGGCGTTTTCCAAAGGTACATCCACAGTAGCTGTGGGGGATTGGATTTGCAAGACTTAGTGAGTATATATCTCAAAAGAAGTCTGAGTGTGAGAAAATGAAACACCTTCAATGCTGTATTCATTTTCTTTTGGTAGTTTTTAAACTGGTCGTTTCGCCCCCTCAGTTAAGTGGGTTTTGTGCTTCTGCAAAGTCTTAGGTGGGGCAGCTGTGAGAACTGAGCTTTTTTTCCACCGACTGGGTATAGAGTGGGCTATGTTAGTATCTTATACCCCTTTATTTTCTGCTAATGGGACATGATGAGCTGGAAACTGCCTTGTAAGGGAATGTGGACTGATTAAGACTCGACTCTCCGCCATTTCTTTTCTCATGCCCACTTCCTTTCCATTGTCTTGGGTGTCTTTGCTGAGGGAATTTATTTTTGCTTCTGAACTGTAATGAAAGGTTTTTCAGACCCCATTGCAGACTCAGTCTTAACACCACTGTAATGCAAGAAACAGTTAAACCCACGCAGACATGAAATCATACAATCATGGGCACAAAACACACCTTTTACAAGGTGTCTGGTGAATTTGTTGCATTAGACCCAAGCATATGAGGTACTGCATACCCTTGGCTCTCCTCGGCACTGCAGAATTTAGGTGGAGAAAGGGGTCAGTGCTTCACAGAACTGGACTCGTGTGCTACCAAATACCAAATTTGCCAGAAAAATGTCCTCTCTGCCTGGAGTGCCTCAGACTTCTGTTGCTGTAAGAGTATCATTGCAATGTTTCCATTACCTTTTCTTATTATTTTCAATTATGCAGTAAAGTGACCTGAAATTATGCATCTAGAGCGTGTGTGCGTGCGTATGCGTGCGTATAGATTTTAACAAAACGGACTGTAGTACTTGAGTGGAATTACCTGTGTGGAATGAGGTGTAATGTATTGAGGAGATGATGCCTGGAGGTTTGTGCACCATATCATTCACTTGAATGGTTATAGTGGTCTTGCCTTTTCTACGTGTGTGTGTGTGATAGGGGGTGGGGGGAGGCTTCATTTTTGGTTTATAAAATAAAAGTTGCAGCTGCTTTTAACAGAAATAAGTAACTTTTTTTTTTTTGGTGATCCAGACACTGCATTCTCAGTTACATCCAGGTTTGCTTGCACCAGTCCAAGCCTTACTGGTAGACGCCTGCAACCAGTTAATCATCACCCTTAAACCTCCACGGGTGCCTCTTGAACACCTCTTTGTCATTGCACCAATGCAACCAAATTTAACACTGCATGTTTTTAATATAGTTAATCTTCAATGATGCCATGCATTTCTGCCTCTAGATTGAAACTGCAGCACGAAAACTGTTTATGCTGAGTTCATACTACTACAGCATTTTTAAACAAGTGGAAAGCTTAGTCGGCACCTACACCAGTTCTTTCTGCTTGAGATAGCACATCAGCCTGGAGAACAAAACTTAATAAAATATTGTGAAAGGCTATTTTTTCATCTATCTAGCCCTCACTTTGCTTTTTAGGCTTGTACTGACTGGATTTGGGAAATTATTTTTCATTCTTACAGAAGTAGCTATCCATTTAAAACAAAAGGGGGGGTGGGGGCAAAAAAAGGCAGAAAAACTTAAGTCTGCTTTCTAATGAAATTTTTAGAAATTGTATGAACTTTTGGCAAAACCAAAATCCTGCAGTTTCTGAAACAATCTCTTGAAGTATTTTCCCTTTTACTGTCATGTGAGAGTGTGGAAACTCTTCATGCTGTTTCTGCAAATTGACGTGAATATTTAAAGAGAGAAGTTCTGCTAGCTAATGTTGAGTGAAAGTAACGGCATGAGGAGTGGGGACGAGCTGCATCTGTTACCTGACAGCTGGCACAGTACCTACACAATTCATGTACAGTCATTTGGTGGTAACTTTTTGTCCAGTATGTTCTTTACGGTTGTCAAGACGATACAGTTCAGTGCAGTACCCTCATCACCAAGAATGGGTTTCAAGCTCTTGTGCTGGAGTGTATTTATTGGCTGAGCAACTTTGAAGACACTACTTCAAACGTGCTCTGTTCAGTCAAGTGCTTTGCAGGACACAGCACTCTGGAAACTTTGCTACATAATGGCTAGGGCATAATTCGTCAGGCCGGGAAGAAGCTCAAAGTCTTCGACCTGAGTCCTCTGGTATCACTAACTGTCTTTGTTGTTGACTTACCCTGGCATTACAAGATCAGCTTTCCACAAATACTCGTAAGATGCAGATTCTCTAAAGTAATAGTGTAATGTAGATGTGTTTGTACCATCTTGATTTAGTCTGTGCAGCCTAGAGGAACAACTGCTACAGTATAAATATTTTAAATGTTTGATCCAGTGGGGAGGGAGTTTTGCTAAGATGTTGAGCTAATATTCTGTTGATACCATGTTGTAGTTATAGAGGACTCTTGCTGGAACAGCTTGACAGAAGGTTTTCTACTGAGTAATGTTCAGCCAGCATTTCTGGAGCAACAGGGTACTGAGAATCACTTCACTGCTGTGAATCACTTCTCAGGTACAAATTCAGTTTTCATTTCTTCCAGATGCTCAACACTCAATTATTATGACATTCACAGGAGTTAACTTTGTTTACTGTGTCTGAAATGCAGTTGGAAATACATCTACCTCAGCTGTTCTCAGAACACTCCAGGAATAGCTTTCCAGTGACAGATGGAAACGATGTTACTGTGCCAGTTGTACAGCAGTGTCTTGGGGTAAGGTAGTCCTCAGTGGTGAGAGGGAATCTCTTGTAGTGAGGTAACTGCATTCAGCGTTCTCTGTAACAGTTGTTTTGATCAGACTCCCTTACTACACGAAACTTTTCTCTTAAGCAGTGTCTTTGGTTCACTGAAAAGCACTGACTTGTTATGTATCTAACTTCTCTTTAACTGGGTAGCTTTTCTGCCTCTGCTCTGCAGTCTGTCTTCTGCTGTTCCTCTCTGGGGTTTTTTTGGTACCTGTGGCACTGCTTCCACATTTCAATTCAAAGACATTTTATCCAGTCAGATGACTTAGTTGTGGTTAAGAAAAAAAACGCCTGCAAGTCCAAAATTAAGACTTAACTCCTCCTCCTCAAACAAACAAAAATCCCACAGAACGGTGAAACCTTTATCCCAAAATGCTCTCCACTGTTTGTCTACACCCCTCGAGAGCAGATGGTTGCTCTAATAGTAACACTCCCCGCTTCAATGGCATGATCCCGTTTCTGACTAAACAGAGGTAACAATCCCACACTGGTTTTGCAGGGTTGGCTGCAAAGGCTGCCTTAGTTGCCAGTAAGTTTAAGGAAATGGCAAACCTGTGCTGCTGAACTCTGGGACGGCACCACTAGGGCAAGTGACCGGAGCAGTTTATGCTACCAGCTTTACAGCAGGCCTGCCTACAGCTACTGTAATGAGCCAGATAAGAAAGGCTGAATGTGGACTTCGATTGAACATGGGTACACCTGGACGCTTGGGTCATACATCCAACCACACTCTGCTCTACAGTTGCCTTCAAGGTAGAGCTGGATGGTGCCTCCTTTGTAGTCCTAGAACAGCCTCAGAAGGTCAGCAGCTGTTGGAGTCCTTGCCTCTCTCTCAAGGCAGTTACAGCCCATCAGTGCTGCTTCTCAGCACCGCTGTGCATAGCAAACCGCCTGGTGTCATGAATCTCCCTCATTTGCTATTGACTGAAGAATGCTCTTTTTCTCTCATGTACACGCATACTGTAAAATCACTGGAAGAAAACAGTAAGACAGGACAATCATAGGCATAGTCTCAATGCTCAATAATTCAAACACTGGTTAGATAGAAGTTTTTATTAAGTAGATTGAGTTAGGCATTATGAAATTTGAAGGAAAAGTACAGAAATAGAAGTTCCACAACCAGTGCTAATTGTGTAACGTTATTCAGTGGTTATGGGTATTTTATTTACTCTTCAGAATGCTCACCCTATAATACAGTCTTCCTAGTCCCAGTGAGTCTTCATTTGCTCTATTCCACCTTCTAGCTGAACTTCCATTCTAAAAGGACAGTTACCATGTTGCTGGCCAACTGGAAGGTCCCTGTTTCACACTAAAGCTTTAGGACAGTTCGAATGCTTAAAATGGAAAAAGAGAAAGAAAGAGGGAAAAAAAGTTACCAGTAAGTCCATTTCCTCCCCTTCATTACTGAGACATACTTGTACTGAACTTCTGTCTCTTCTAAGAATGAAGTTGTTTTTAATAAACACTATAGGCATAAGTGTACGTTAGTAATGCTTGTTACTTATGGTTTTTTAGTCTTTCTCCATAAGATATACTCAAAATAGCAGCTTTTTCAAATTACTTGAGTCAGTTTTGAGTAGCTAGCCAAGAATATTGATCAGGAGCATCAATATTTACAGGCATTCCCTCCTGTGGCTGCTTGGAGAATTTTAAGTAACTTTCATTATTAGTTTCATAGGATATGCTGATGTAGATATCAAGCACTGAAATGATACACAAGTTTGTAACTGGGAGAGGGGATCAACTGCTGAATGAAATCTGCATAGATGGGGTGTTTCCAGCTGTAAAAAGTACAAATGCAGTTACTAAATGCAGTTACTGTTAACTGAGTTATCCAAAATATGAATATATAGGAGATGAAGCAGATAAAGTTACTACTTTTCAGAAAGTTATATGCAATACATCAATACAGATTGGGGTCAGATACAAAGATCGTGCTGGTTTCTTGAGATAATGCTGGTAACTATTTATCCATCTGCAGATGAACCTAAATACAGATAAACAGTTGCCTGGATTGGTGCAAATATGCAGGAAAAGATTTCCTTTTTTACTACAACATCTGTCCAGGTTTTGCTCTTGTCCACCTGCTGATTCTTCCCTTCATTAAAAAGACGTTCTTAAAAAGTACGTGACCTAGTCTGCTAAATAAGCTGGTTTCTACTCTTTAGAGGCACTGGTAGCTAAGCTCATTAGGAGTCTCTGAATTTCTAACAAATTACAGCGCATCATATTAAAAATCTCATTTAAAAGAGGCCTGCTTTTAAAAAGACACAGCAGTACAAGCTTTAGCACACCTCAAGCTAATCCTTATCCTTTTTCTGCGTTAGATTTTAACCTGCAGATAAATGGTATCCCCATACTAGTGCCCATTTTCCCCTCAGGCACATCCACATCCATGCCTGTGTCTGTACAGGGCTTTATAATAAGGATCACCCAATAAATCCTCTGAGAAGGGTACCCTACTTTGCACTGCTTTTGCAGGTTGATCACTACTTGCCAAGTACACTGCTCTAAGGGCAGCAAGGCTCGTCACACATCCAGCATGTGTTTTACCAGCACGTGGCGTCACTTCAATAGGCAGTGGAGTTGGGTCTCACTAGGGAGTTTAATACAACTATGGCCTAAGTCTGCAGTGTGGACAGTCCAAACTGCCATTTATCGTAATAAAAGCAGAATCTGCTGTATGTTGAGAAGTACAAACTCATCATATGAATGTTCTACCCCAGTTCAAACTAGAGAAAAATATTTTAAAATTTAGCATATTAAAAGATCATTCCAAGTGACTGACTGTGCTGGTAATCTATCCCAAACAAATAGTAATTTCAGTATATTAATTAAGTAAAATAGACTAATAGATTAATGACTTGTAAAAATGTATTAATGTGAAATCTCTTTCAGACTCTTTACGTTTCTTTCTGAGGATGAATGTTTTAGCAATGTTGGAAGCCTAAGACTGACATGTGCCCTTTATCAGCTTTACGTACTTGTACATTTCCCTTATACAATGCTGCTTGCTTTTTACTCTCTGCTTGTGTTTTGGCTCATGCCTGGAAGCTCAGGGAAAGTGTATTTGTTTATCTCGGAATGAACGTGTGCAGCATATGTCAGCTCCCTGTTCAAAACATGCCAGTGGGCAGTGAACCTGATTTTGTTGAGTGTCTTATCAAAAAATGTCTTCTACACCTTCCAGTATTCTGAACGTTACCTCTTTCCTGCATGCATCAGCTCAAAAGCCTCGTTAATTTTGTCAAAAGGCAGGGTGTGAGTCACAAATTCATCAACCTTGATCTTCTTGGACATATAGTCAGTCACCAGTTTCGGTACACTGTCTACGCTCTTCCAGCCTGAAAGACAGAAAGCCCATGTTTGGGTTTTCCCCTTTTCACCCACCTCGGAAAACAGAGAGAAAGAAAAAAATACAACCCTTACGTGGGCATTTGCGTGATCAACATGAAAAAGAGCCGAGCTCAGTGATGTGTTTGTCCCTCCTGCTCTAGGCAGGCTGTGCATAAGGAATGCAAGAGGACAGTTAGGTCTGGCAAGAGCACGCATTATCTAAACACCTAAGTGCACTGAACTTTTACTTCAGCATTCAAAGTAACAGCAGCCTTCCCCTAGGACAGCATGCACAAGGCATCTCTGTCAGCCCCTCTACGTATCTTTATAGCCCAACTAGGTTCTCTATTACTTGGAAAAAGGGTGATGTAATAATAACATCAAGTTTGGATACTTCCACGCACTTCAGCAATTACTGTTATCAGTTGCTGTAAAAGTCTCAATGTGGTTTTGGTTCGACAGCAGAAAATGTGTATCAAGTACTTGTTGGGTCTTATTTTAAAGCTCTGTATAGCACACTTCCATATTAGCACCACAATCTGCTTAGTGATTAAGCAACACAGATATGTTGGAGTTCCCATGTCCCCATAGACGAGGTCCCTTCACTGGATCATACTGAACCAATCCTTCACTTGATAAAGCAATCCCTCTATATACCACTTCCTTAGTACTGAATAGCATACAGTTACATTCCCTTTTCAAAATACGTGAGAGATCGTACCAATGTGTTCATCTGTAGCCTGTCTGGAGGAATATCAGATTTTAAAAGTCTTTATCTTAAAAGTCAACCAAGCATTTATGAATAGCCTGTCAGCAGTACATTTCTTGCACAAGCAAAGCAAGGCAGTGTGTTCTTCCCAGCTTTAACCCATAGTAAATTATTTCTGTCCCCATACCAAAAAAGAGAGTTACCTCCAAATGCAGTCCCTTTCCATGTCCGCCCAGTTACTAGCTGGAATGGCCGCGTGGAGATCTCCTGACCAGCAGCAGCTACTCCAACAATCACACTGACTCCCCAGCCTTTGTGGCAAGCTTCCAAGGCAGCCCTCTTCACAGATGGATAGGACAAAGCAGTGTTAATAACAAATATAAGTAGTATAGTAATAATAAACATCATTGCTGACGATGCCTAGACTGGCACAGGTTGCACTTCCTTTCCCCCAGTTAATGAATCACCCCATTAGTATTTAAGGAACAGTAAATACACTGAAGATTATATTAAATTTTCCATTGGTTCAGACTCCTTATACTGTTAAAAGATTCACTTTGCTCTTTTTATATCCCATCTGGCTTCCAGAGAAGTCACTCTGAACCCAGTGGGAATAGGAATAAACTGTAATCATAGACAATTTAGACCATGCTACTGACAGTTAGGAATGCTGTTGTAATTCCTGAGAAGCTAGCCTTGCATTCAGTAATGCTTCTACATTTCCAAAGGTTAAATTCATTATTTGAAGAATTAGGGAAGTACTGGGGGTCCTTGAGATTTTACTGTTCATTGTACAATGTATTTTATGTGGGTTTTGTTCATTGTTTCAACTGTCAGCACAGGAAAACTCGGGATTTCAAGCAACTCCCTTGAAGGTAAAAAGTTTGTAAATTATAAGTGCCACTTTTAACCTAAGAAGTAGCATCTGCTTTCATTACATAATTAGGATTGGATGTAAATGGGCCTTTTTAGTCATAGCACTTATTAGTACGGCATGTTTGCTGTAACAAGAAAGCAGTTCATTTTAGCTAAACAACTAAGTGGCAGCTAGCTATCCCCTCCCTCTACGTACTGCTGTCACACACTCACCATGACTCCAACATTGCCGATGCACTCAAATGAGTAGTCTACACCGCCATCGGTCATCTCAACCAGCACCTCCTGTACAGGCTTCTTGAAGTCTTGAGGGCTAAAGCACTCAGTGGCTCCAAACTCTTTGGCTTTGGCATACTTATCCTTGTTAAGGTCAATGCCAATTATCCGAGATGCTCCTGCTATTTTACAGCCCATGATAACTGCAAGCCCAACTCCTCCTAAACCAAAGACGGCACACACAGAGCCAGGTTCCACCTGCAAGTAAGAAAAAAGCCATGAGCAACACAGACAAAATTCATCCTTCCACATCAGTGGGAAACACAAGAAGTCCGTAATGAAGGAAACATGGAAGCAAGTATGTTTGGCTATGAGCCGTTATCACCCAGATAAGGGAAACTATACAGAAATGTCATTTCGAAGCTCTTTAGGTACTTAGCTTTTCTTCTTGCCCCAAGACTCGACTTCCATTACCTGCCCAGACGGATGCACACTCATCTATCGGATCTGCTTGCTCTGAGCTTCAAACTATCAAAATGTCTTACACCAAGATTAAGATGAATTGGAGAAGTAATTTATATAGAGCTTGTATCAAAAGGGATGCAGAATCTTGTACCTGGATTTCCTCTGAAGGGCATCAGGTTATTCTAACCTCATCTGGCCTTTACGGAGAAGTTAGAAATTCTTAGCTAAACTTAATCAGTTGAAGAGGAAGAAGAAAGAGAAATTTGGTACATCATGTTTACAGTCCTAATCTAGTCCCTGAGCTACTTGTGTACTTTTGACTCAGACACAGTTACAGAGAAAAGGCAAACACAGCAACAAACCTTAGCAGTGTTAATAGCAGCCCCATAGCCAGTAGAGATGCCGCAACCCAGCAGGCACACTTTATCGAGGGGTGCTGCAGCATCTATCTTGGCCACTGAGATATCAGCCACCACAGTGTACTCCGAGAAGGTGCTAGTCCCCATGAAGTGGAAAATCTGCTTGCCTTTGCAGGTGAATCTGCTGGTGCCATCAGGCATGAGTCCCTTCCCTTGAGTAATTCTTAAGGCAAAGATAGGAAAGTACAGTCAGAGTCTGAAGCAGTAAATACTCTCACCAGACAGTTGAGTAGCATAGAGATGCAGTTGCAAACTTGCACTGTTATTTTTTAATCAGTCCAATAAACCCAAGAGTTGACAGAAATTAGATGCTAAACTCCTAAAACTTCATGCTGTTAATTCCTCCATGGAAGCACTGAAAGAACTAGTTTATCAACATGCTGACCTTGTTAGCTACCAGTGCTAACTGCTTGTGCCACGGTACCACACCCTCATCTCGACCTCCTCCTCTGCACTTCCCCTGAATAGCACCTGTCACTTACATCACTGGGTTTCTTGCCTGGATTTGGGAGACTTATTTTTTTCCCGAATGGGAGCTGGAAATTTAGATGGGAAGCAGGTGATAAGGAAAAAAAGAATTTTCTGTCTAATTCTGTACCACTTGACAGCTTTGTTGTTGACTCCCAAGAGCTAAATTCCTTGAAGTGCTTCCCTCAAGTATAGAGTCAGAGCATTTGTGTTTTCAAAGCCGTGGACACAAGCCAGCAGTTTACACCTTCACATACATGAAAACAGAAACAGATTTATTTAGGGACATAAAAGAAGAGAGATTTGAAGGAAGAATGGAAAGTAGCACATAACACATACTTTCCAAGTCATTAAATGATGCATCAAACAACTCCTGTCAATTACTTTTGATAACTACAACAGGTATACACTGAACAACTACTGTACTGTGTGTCAAAATACAAAGCATACAGACCTTATCTTCTGGCACAGATTTGTTTTGGGATTCTTACAGAACTTGCACTCTCCACACTGGGGGATGTACAGAGGGATAACAGTGTCCCCTGAGGAAAAGAAAAATACTCTGTGGCTAGTTATAAAGTCAAGGAAGGCGTTAGGAAAGAACTGAGGTTCAGTTTTCACAGCTTTTTCGTGAGCTTGTGTTCACTTAAAACCTTCGTTGTGTATTAAAAACTGTATGGTATGCAGGAGCATTGTTTATAAAGAGTGCTAGATGAAACACTTCTCTCATGTCTGAGCTGACAGCCAGTCAGAAGTTCATCATTCTAGAACTGATAGCAATGTTACTGTACAGCAAAACCACCCCCAATCAACAGCGAACAACATGATTAAACATTTTTAAGACCTTTATAATTACACCAACAGGTAACAGCTACCATTTGAAACAAAACTCTTCTAACTATACTGATCCAATTTCAAGCGAGAAATTGGTATGCTGGGATCTTCCAAGCATTAAACCAAGAACACACTGAATAGATTAGTATTGTATCTCACAGGCAAGAGAAATCTACAGAGACATACACCCCAAAATAAGGCAGTATAACACCTCCTGCAATACAGCATTTTAGTGGCCCAGTTTGACAGCTGACCTTGTAGTAAAGGAACACTTCTAAGGAAGGCAGAAGACTCGTAAGGTATTTTCTTACCTGGCTCTACTCTTGTTACTCCTTCCCCAACACTCTCTACAATTCCTGCTCCTTCGTGACCCAAGATCACAGGGAAACATCCTTCGGGATCAGCACCGCTCAGAGTATAGGCATCAGTGTGACAGACAGCAGTGGCAACTATCTGTGAAGAAATACATAATCTGAGGCACCTTGAAGAACAGAATGGTAGCACAGATTTAATTATTCCCCTTTGGTCAGAAATCCAGAACAATTGCTGGGACAAATTTGCCAATTCTGGCAGCATTTTTGATATGGCCAACATATTCCTGGCAAGAAAAATGAGTGCCAGGGTAAGGCACCTTTTCTGTACTTTGAAAAAGATAAGTCATGACAGTACATCTTTTCTCATTTCCATCAACTAAATTCTGACGTTGAAATAGGTAGAAGATGACATCTGGTTTCCTGAAGCTAGAAATCAGTACTGGCAGGTCATCTTAAAGTAGGCTGGCATCTCAGATTTGAAATAAGTTAGTCTCTCAAAGCTGAAATGACCAGAGACCACACAGAACTCTCAGTACTGCATAAATCCAGCCTAAGTCTTACGCAGTATGCACAGACCCATTCCACAGAGATAAATTTCTCCTTAACACTTTCTGTGTTAACACTTTTTGTGTACACTTTTTGGCAGATATGGGCTACTGGAAAGTCCTGATGGAATCAGAAACTTAGGTATGGGGAATCACAGCTCAGCAGCCAGTCACTTACTGCCCAACTGAAGTGAAAGCCAGACTGTTGCACAGCTGCAAGAGGCCACAAGCTCCTGCTCCTCAAACAAGATCAAAGGTGTTCCTAGCTCGGATGTTTTCTGGGAGCTTAGTCTGTAACAACTGGAATTGATCCCCAAGACTAGCCGTGATCTTTAGACCAGGCTGTGAAGTGAGACCAGTAGAAATGAAAAGTGTTTTTCGTAAACAGAAGATGTAAATACCATAATTCTCTTCTTTATAAAGCCAGCTGATACTAATGAACTGATGCCATCCATTCAACATTTCATCTGTTGGTAAACAAACCATTCTGCTTTAACACTTAAGTCTCCCAAAATGCAATGCATACAGCTAAAAATTGATTTAATTACCTTGATACGAACTTCATGAGCTTTTGGTGGAGCAACCTCCACTTCCTCAAGAGAGAGAGGTTTACCTGGCTCCCAGGCAACAGCAGCCTTGCATTTAATAACCTAAAAGGCAACAATGGAAAAAGAGGGCATCTATTGTGTGGTTCATTTAAAATAATTCTTGTTCAGCCAAGTGAGAAAATGAAACACTACTGGCTTTTGGAAAGAATCCCAGATCTGAAATTCATAATCTCAACACAAAGGTCTAATCACCCTACGTTTGCTTTCAGGAAGCTAAATAATAATGAGTAAACGAAGATCTGAAACTTGGATGTCATTCTCTTATTGAGCAAAAAACAGAATTAACCCGGGAGCACTTAGGAGATACTCAAATACTGCAGTGAAATGAGCAATAGGAGTGGAAAGATGGCATAATAAAAGCAGTGGTTTAAAATAAGAGGCTGGCATTCAAGATGTGTTCCTTGAGTACAGGGTGCTCAGAGTTAAAAAAGTTCAGAAAACAAACTGGAGGTCACTAACGGTATGAGACCCACGTGGAGTGTGGGTCCTTGCTTCTTCCTTAGGATGGCTTCTGAGTACAGTGCTGGCAAGGAGATGCGTGTGCATGCAGCTGACATGCAAAGCCCTACAGCGATGCATAGGGACCAGAGGTTTTGCTATATGGCTATTTTCAGCAAGTTACTGTGCACTAACACCTCTGCAAAGCCTGTATGAATAACTGCTAGCAAGTCTTCATTCCCTGCCCTCAGCACACAAATCCTGCTCTGCCACCACACCTATACGCCCCAGGAAGCTTTTCAAGCCCAGTGGTGCAGAGCCTGAACGAAAGAGCAGGATTTGTGGATCTGTAAACGAATCCTATCAACAGGCACATATGCACAACTGACTGAGGAAATCAGCAGGCATTACAGCTGTACAATCCAAAGCAGCTTCAGGTGCTGCAGGGGCAAGCAGCTGGAATACCCTTAGATGTCAGTTTTACAAAGCCTGACTCCGGGTCTGTCCTTCAGGACAAAATGGGAGGGTATCAAGCAAGCTGAATTTTGCTTCCTGACAGACACAATGCCTTCCAGCGAATGTGATGCGCAGTCGTTTCCTGCACAACACGCAGATGAGTTGTGAAATCAATTTCATGACCTTCCCTACGTAAAACCTGACAAAAAGCGCTGTCCCAGACTAGACTGCTTTAGAACAGATCCCTTTGCAATCTACTCCTGAACAGCATCCATGTACTTTGGAATAATTCACTTATACCAGAAGACTTGCACTGCTCTTCCATGCAAAGAAGGCGTAAAGCCATTGAGGTTGAAAAATACGAAGCATTTCATAGCGCGCACACGCTGTAAACCGATACAAGAAAATGAAATTCTCTGCGTTCAAAGCAGCTGTGGTGTGCCTGTAGCACCACTGAAAAAGGATTAATGCACATTCCCAAGACCAGACATACAGTCATCCCGCCTTTTTGGAATTTCACTGCATGGAAGAATGAACAGCACCAAGATCACTTGTTGAACTTGCCATGTCTGATTCATCACCTGCGCAAACGGGAGAAAACAGGTGGTTTATGACTTTCTGTATTACTTTTGTTGCACAGTAAATGGTATTGGACTTTTCCAGACCCTGTTAACACCCTTGCTGTACCTGTAATAGCAGAACTGCAGACGTTTACCTTGGCTTAAACTTGCTAAATAAATACTGCCAACCCTAGATGGCCTGAAGCCCTGTAACAGAACACAGGTACCCATTCCTGTAGCTGGTAGGGACCCAGATTGCACAGAAACACCCTTAACCTAGAACTGTAAATTCCCCTTGGCCCTGCGTTTTATTATCAAATATAAAAATGCCCAGGGTGTGACATAGTAACTAACTGTGGAGTCACAGTATGGGCATTCAGCGATAATCTCGAAATGTGCCAAACGTGCCAGAAAAATCTAAATTCAAGGCACAAAGTGCAAGAGAAGCCATCATTTGGCAAATCATTTACTGGTTTTCAATCCATCCCTCATCCTCTCCCCTTATGAAGTCCCTTGTTCTCGCACAGGAAGCTGTGTGTTCCTAAAATCTGAATTTCCACAAGCTTACTTCAGTGCAGGATTATGGAAGGGAGAAAAGTCTCCTTACAGGATAAATTCTCTTCTTCCTAAAACTAACATTACACATCTGGAAGCGTATTTTGAAGTAACAGTTTCTGATTCAGAAACTTTTAAAGAGGTTTTGATACTGCAGTCAGCTCATAGAGCCGTAAAGGCCCCTGGACTAGTCAAAGTGGCCGTCAGAAGAGCCCCATGTTCTGACCTGTTCAAAGCTTTCCCCTGCTGCTTTACTGACAATCTTGAAGCCAACAAATGGGAAAATAAACCCTCAGCTTTTAAATAGTTCGTTTTCCCTACGCAGGAACACAACCGCTGAGTTGCTTGGAGCCACAGGCACCATCCGCCTTCAGCACCTGGACCGTTTTGGACGCCTGGGCCGGGCGCGGTGGAGGGAGCCCAGCCTCAAGGACTGAGGTTTCCCCCAGCCCCCCCCTCGGCTGGCAACAGCCCCTTGGGGCAACCCAGCGTGCGCCGGCGGAGCCAACACCCTCCCGGCCCTGTGCACAGCGAGCTGTTCCCCCCTCCCTCCAAGCCCGTAGGAAACCCTGCCAGCTCGAGGCCTTCCTCTCCCGCCACCACGGCTCATCGATGGTCTGAGCCCTCGGATGGAGGAACAGCCGGCGGGGAGGAACGCAGCCGGTTTTGTGCCAACGCTCACACCGGGAGCCTCCCCACGCGTGGACGGCGGCACCGGTTTCTGCCGCACACCCTGTACGCGCAGCACGGAGCGAGGAGACGCCACGCCAGCCCCCG
>NW_010247127.1:16520-17038 GCF_000690775.1 Eurypyga helias | reverse complement strand
ATGCCAGCTGCAGGAGGGCTCCCGCACCCCATAGCCGCCCCCCTTTGCCCCCTGACGCTGCGCGGCGTGGTGCTGCCGGAGTGCTGCGGTGCCAGAGCTCCCAGCTCAGGCTCCAGCCCCGCAAACCCGTGAGGTCCTGCATCCTCACCGAAGGCTCACATGGGGTTGGGACCCAGACTGGACCCTGTGGCAGGTGTGGAGGGGCACGTCCTGCACTCGTCCCCAGAAAGGGTGGGGTAGCTCCTCCCTGCCAGGGTGGCTTCTTGGGCTCACAGCCAGCCTCCTCCACTCTGCTTGGGGAGGACAAGGGCACTCGTCCAGCCGAGAGCTCCCCGGTGTAAGGTCAGGGGTCCCTTTGGAGTCCCCGTCGGGTAGCAAGGAATGATGGAGCAGTGTGCCACGGACAGGGCTGTAGCGTGTCCCAGGGGATGCAGTGGTGTCCGGGATGGGGCTGTGGCACATCCGGGGATGCAGCCATGTCCCGGATGAGGCTGGGGCACATCCCGGGGACGCAGCCA
>NW_010247127.1:8589-16306 GCF_000690775.1 Eurypyga helias | reverse complement strand
TCCAGGAGGGGTGTGTGGCCCACCCCGGGGATGCAGCCATGTCCAGGATGGGGCTGTGGCACATCCCAGGGATGCAATGCGTGGGGGAACCTTCAGTACCGAGGCACAGCACTTAGTGCACTCAGCAGCCACCCCACACAGGGGGACCCTGTGCTCCCTCTGCAGCTGCCAATGCTGTCCCAGGGGACAGAGCGGCAGCACGGGGGTGCTGAGCCGAGAATCAGGGCTCACCCCCCTCTGCCAAGAATTAGCTTCGTGCTGTGCCGCTTCTGTCAATGACAAATTTGGAACAGACAGCACAAAGTCCCCGATAAAAAGTAGACAGGCAGAAAGGAAAGCAGCAGAGCCCAGGGCGAGTTCATGCTCCCGGGCTTCTTTCTTTCCTCTTTTCTCCTCCTTCCCTTGGCACAGGGTGCTGTTATTCCCCCGTCTTCCCCCAGACCCTCGTCTCCATCCCCAGTGATCGCTGTGGCAACCCGCAAACAAAGACAACTTCAGGGACTGCTGGCTCTGTCCCGAGACGCGGGGCCAAGCTGGAGAGGGAACCTGCGAGGGGGAGAGAAAAGAAGAAAGATGGGCTTAGAAAAAAACATGCCATTTGGAAAGAGACAAATTGAGATGTTCAAAGGAAGATGGCAGGGGGAAAGAAAGGAGGAGAACCGAGCTGCTTTGGGCAATTGTTGGGATCAAAGCCTTTGGGGAGAAGGAAAGAGGCATTCCCTGCCCTCCCTCTGCTTGAGATGCAAATCTGGGGTCTTTAGAAATGCACAGAAAAAAGCCTCCTTGGGGACATGAGTCTCTCCCGAGAGCTGGGGACGGCAGGGCGGGTGGTGGGGGACAGCCTGCTGGCCTCCCCAGCCGCGTTCAGCAGCCTGCGCGGGGGATGCTCGGGCAGCAGGAGTGACCTGGCAGGGCAGAGCCGCTTCCCTCGCCCACCTGCTCCCCCCAGCTCGGAGTCCCCTTCCCCGCTTTAAGGCACAGGTCTCGGAGGGGCTGCCCATGGTGTGGTGTCCGTGTTCATGCTGGGATGGAGCCCCCAGCCCCTGTGAGCGGTCAGGGGCACAGCTGGACTCGCCAGACCCCAACTGCTGCATCAGCCTTCTGGGTGCTGGGATGTAGAGTACCCACCACCCTCTGCCAGGCTGGGTCTTGCTGCTGTCCCCTCCACCCTGTTCCCTCTTCCTTTGTGCTGGCATGGGACCCCACATGCTTCAAACCCCTTGGTGCTCAACCCTCTTTTCTTCCTCCACAGACTGTGACTCCTACTGCAAGCCAGCCAAGGGCAACTACAAGATTAACATGAAGAAGTACTGCAAGAAAGACTATGGTAAGGACCTCCTCCCTGCCTGGGCCACCCTGGGCTTTGCCGCAGAGCCAGCCAAGGGCCAGCTGCCGGCTGGCCATGGGTGAGGGAGATGCAGACATCCCAGGGGATGGGGAGCACCCAGCATGGAGAGGGGCCCCCAGATCAGCCCTCACAAAGGTCTGATGGATGAGGCTTGTATAGCTGCTAGGGATGGGCAGTTCCCATCGCCAAGGCTTCTGCTGGGGAGCAAGGCAAAGCATCCCCGTCATCATGCCTCCCCTTTTCTCCCTCAGTGGTCCAGGTGAACATCCTGGAAATGGAGACAGTGAGCAATTGGGCCAAGTTCACCATCAACATCCTCTCTGTCTACAAGTGCCGTGATGAGCGGGTCAAGCGTGGCGACAACTTCTTGTGGATCCACCTGAAAGACCTGTCCTGCAAGTGCCCAAAGATCCAGATCAGCAAGAAGTACTTGGTCATGGGGATCAGCGAAAACTCTACCGACCGGCCTGGACTGATGGCCGACAAGAACAGCCTGGTCATCCAGTGGCGGGACGCCTGGACACGCCGCCTTCGGAAACTGCAGCGGCGGGAGAAGAAGGGGAAGTGCGTGAAGCCCTGAGGGGTTTCCACCCCTCCCATCTCACCCCGTGCTCAGCCCCAGCCCAGCTGTGCGCTGCCACACTGCGCCCAGAGACTCTGTACATATATATAGTGTGAACGGACCCTTCTGTCTATAGTGTATATTTTGGCAATGGTTCCCCTTTGTGTGTGCGTGTGCACGCGTGCGTGTGGGCCTTTTCCTCTAAGCGTGTATTAAAAATAACGCAGTAACGACAAACCTTTAATGAGGAGCAAAGCGGAGCGAGATCCCGTGGGTGTTGTTGCCTGAAGGAGAGGAAGGGGATTGGTGTCCTGCTCCAGGCATGCTGTTCATAACACTCGTTTTCTGCGCTTTCCTTTTCCCTTTAACAAAGACTTTTTCTGCCTGTTGACATCTGAGTTGACAGGTTTCCCTTCTCCTGCATCCAGGGCCTGCCTCTTCCTCGCTCTCTGAAAATGTGCTGCTGTCAGACCTCTCTCTGCCCTTCTCCTTGCCCAGTAGTAACAGGGGTTGAGTCTTCTGTCCTTCATCCTGATGGGCAGGCTGAGTGGAAGCCATCCAACACTGCAGAGGGACCAGCCCCAGGAGCTCCACCAGGAAGAACAAATGAACTATGGCAAGGCCTGATTCTTCGGTGACCTCGGGTTTACACGGACAAGCACTGCTGCCTGGGGCAGGACTCATGTGAGGCTGCGGTGCCATGGGGAGGAGTCAGGCCCTGGCAGTGGGTTGGTGGCCACTACCAGGCAGAGCTGTGTCCCCCGGTGAGAAAGGGATAGACTCTGCAACCCCCCAGCTGTTACCTATCCTGGTGCACAGTCCAGGGGACCCGGCAGGAAAGACCTGGAGGTACCCATTTTCCCCTCCCGTGTCCACCACGGCTATAGTCTGCCCTGCCAGCAGGACCTGGGGTGGAGTGGACAGGCTGACCAGAGCCATCATGTCCATACACCCAGGTCTATGTCCCTATATTCTCAGCAGGTGCCACCTGGCACAATTCCACCCCTTTCTGTTGAGCTGACACCGAGTGACTGTCTGCCTTGGTGTGCGTCCTTCAGAGCTGGCCTGACTCTGTGCTCTCCTGGGAAGTATCGCTGCGGCCAAGGCAGAGGTGGCAGGGAGACAGAAGAGCTTTCATTGACCCACCTCTAGTCTTTTATTTCCTCTTCACTGTGTATTAGCCTCCAGTTCAGACATCAGTGTCTTCCCATGCTGAGGCTGTAGTGGTCTTGACATAATAAATACAAGTAGAAATATAGGTGATCTGACAATAGATCATTCCTTTTCCTACAAACCTTGCCTTGTTTATTGAACAGCTCAGCGAGGTATTGTAGCCTTTGCCCTTTTGAGCCCGCAGCAGCTTATGTGGACTCCAGCATCCCAGGATGGTGCTGGAGCCTGTAGCTGAAGAGACTGGTGGAGGACTGTTTGGGTTCAGGACAGGGGAGTTTGGGGATTTAGGCACTGGGGGATGTCTGTGTGGAGGTGCAGGTGCCCTAGCTGGGGAGCTCGGTGCATTGCTGAAACTGCTGGAGGTGCTGAAAGTGACTTTTCAGAGATGCAAGGGGCCTGCAGTGCCATCCTTCAGATCCCATGGATTGAGGTGCCTACACAGGGCACAGGCAGAGCTGGGGGAAGGCCAGAAACTGAGGGGCAGAGGGTACGTGAAATGACTTGGGCTTGGATGAGCTGGTCCTGACATAGACCCCCCCCTTCCCCCCTTCCTTCCTCGAGCTGAACTGAGGGGACCCTCCTGTCCCTGGTTCCTCTTGTTCTGGTTGTCATAAGCTATTGGCCTCTTCATGAGAGGACGTGCATGGACCAACCAGCTCTTCTCTTTCTCCCATGCCCACTTGCACCCCGGATCCCAAGAAGCAGAGCTGCTGCCCTTGCCCCAGGCTCACTCCGACCCCATGCACCCGACAGTCCTCACACAAGTGTCAGTGATGGAACACCCTTTGGTTGTGCACAGCCAGGACTCCCACTGGGGTCATCCCCATGTCCCCAGGGGCTGCTCAGCATCACCCCACGGGGTGTGGGGGCTTGCTGACCCTTCTTGTCAGCAGCCTCAGCCCAGGAAGGAACAGGGCGGCAGCATGCTCTGTGGGCATGGGTGCTCCTCAGGTCAGGGCTGCAGAAGGCACATGCGTTCTCCAGGCAAGTACAGCCTTAACGAGGGGCATGATGTGTCCATGTTCCCCAAAAAGCACTCTGCTCAGCCTGGGACAGCAGTCTCCAGGGGTTCTTTTGGCACCTGATTTCTCCTCCCTTGAAGTGCAGCACCTAAAACTCTTTCAGGACTCTGGTGTTGGTGACTAAAGTTCTCGATTTATCCTCCCAGACAGCTCTTCCCTCTTGTTTCAGCTCTGCCATCCGGGACTGCGGTCAAGGACGGATGGCTCCCAGCTGGTGTCCCAGTGCACGTGGGTGCCCTGCTGGGGCAGATCAGAGGCACCAAGGCAGGACCATCACATAACCTGTGAGTTCTCACTGAGGAGATGAACTCTCCCCCTTTGGCTGGGAAACGTCCTAAAATCCTGGCTGAAGGGGTGGAGCCGGCCACTCCGCACCTTCACTAAGGCTGCTGTCTGGAAGACGCTTTCCTGACTTCCCCTGCTCGCGTCAGCCCAAAGCAAGAATTCATCGTTCTCCTTCCTCTCCCTCCTGCGATGCCGGCTCTGGGCCCCGCTGAGCTGGTGCCCTGAGGTCGCAGGAAGATGCTGCTTGTCCCGCTCTGCATCTCAGGGCAGGGCTCGGCACAGACCCTACCACAGGCACAGGCTGGGAGGGCTGCAAAACCAGGGCCCCTGTGCCATCCCGACAGGGATGCTGCTGAGTTGGCTCTTCCGGCTGTGCCTTTCCATGCCCGCTTGCCACACAAGCAGCTCTCTGGGGAAAAGACCCCTTTTGCAGGGAGGCTGGTGATATGGCATCCAGCCTGTGTGCCAGCTTCGCACAGACCCCGCACAGTGCAGCCTGGCACCCCTGTAACGCTTCTGTCCACCTTTAACCCAAACTGGGTACCAACTGCAGCCAGAGGCACCCCCAGGTGCAGGGGGGACAACCCCAGACAGGAAAGCCAGCCGTCCAAGCAGTGCTGGACACCTGCTGCAGCGGGTTTTTTGGGAGAAGGAATGCTGCCCAGGTGATTTAGACAGGGAGCTGATCCCAGACACATATTTAAATCCCCACACACATCCATGTGCCTTGTTGTCTTCTTTTTCTGTTTGCTTCATAATTTAAATGTATGACTGGATGGGGCAGATGCAGGATACTGGTGGGATCGTTTGCCAGACACCCCCTGCAGATTTGGGGGTGGGTTCTGCTGTGCTTCTTGGGGTGCCCCAGGCAGAGACATGTGTTGTGTAAATACCATCCTGAGGGTGTCCGTGCGGAGGGACCTGGCCCTACAACACGGTGGCATCTGTGAAATATGTAAAAAGGAAAGCCAGCGAATGTTCTGGACCATAGTGTAACATATATGAGATATGTACGTTTGGGGGGTTTATTATTATTTTATTATTTTTTAATTTTGAATTACACAAGTCTAATAGGTACCAACTGCCTAATTCTGCATCTTCTTTGCGTGCGCCCACAGTTTACATGTGGGCTGGGAAGGCGGGGAGCTTTGCTGAGGGGCTTCTCTGTCTCACCACTCCTGGCTCCCTGGGTCAGGGCTGTGCTGACCCACAGGGCTTCACGAGCCCTGCAGGAACTCCCCCCCAGCTTTGTGTCTGATGCGAGTGGGCTCAGGACGTGCCATGGGGCTGCCTCTGATCATGCTCTGCTGCACCAGGGACCGATGCCCATCGTGGTCCCCGGGCTTGGCTCGGCGCTTGTCCACCCGTCTGTGCACAACGGGGACAGAAGTCCGCAGAGAGCAGTTCCACCTCACCAAGACTGGGTCACCAGCCCCCAGCCGGCATCGCTGTACTCACTGGACTGCGCAGGCGAGCGGGGGGCTCTCCCAAAGCCTCCACCCACCTCCACTTCTCTGGCAGCTCAGGCAGCTGGAGTTACCCAAAACCTTCAGGGCTTCACAGCCACACAGATTCAATAGCTGGAAAAACTCTTCCACCTTCCCATCGTGACTCTCCAAGAGCTGTAACTGAAAAAAACAGAAACATTAATATTACTTGCTGTTTATTTTATTTAGGTATTGTTTTTATATACTTATTAATGGCTTATGTAATTATTTCATTGCTGTTCATAACACTAACATTTCAACAAAGCCACACTTAAAAGAAAGAGTAATCAAGCCAAATTTCCAGTAGGCTTAACTGCTTTCAGAGCTAATTTAAGGGAGGAAAAAAAATGGATAATTAGCAGTCAAGCAAGGAGTTGCCTTGCCGCCCACGTTGATGCAACAGGAGGCTGGTTGTCACAGGCTCTGGCAGGCCGAAGCCCGCACCCACCAACCCCGGCCACCCCCTTGGCGGTGAGGGGCGCTTGTCACCGCGGGGTGCTGCCCGCGGGTGACGTGGGGCAGGGGGACTTGGGTGGCAGCAGGAGATGTCGCACAGTCTGGGGGCCACGGCCGGCAGACGTGGCTGTGCAAGGGCAAGAGACGCTGCAGCACCAACTCCCCTTGCCGCAGCGAAGGCGGATGTTCTCCGGAACAGCTCTGCCAGGACACAGACAATCGTGCAGCAGAGTATCTGAAACGACTCCGACGCGCTCCGGCGCGCAGCCGTTTCCTTGAGCGCGGATCGCCCGCTGTGCAGGCGCTGGCTGAGCTCAGGCGTGTGCCGAGAAACAGCAGCAGACGCCCCATCCCCACGCCGGGAGGGCCAACAGGGCCGTGCACCTTCTGCACCCGTGTTCTTTTTTTTTAACAGACCTTCCCCTGCTCTTCAGCTGGGGCAAAATGCTGGAGATTCAAAGGCAGCTGAGAGAGGTGCCAAGTTTGCAAATTCCCCCCTGCTTTGGGACTAAATTTTGCAGCTGGTTGAAATTTTTTTCATTTCAAAACTCCAATGGACATTTTTAATGGAAACCCGGAATTTGTCCAAGGAAAGAAGCAAAATGTGAGAATACTACAGAAAACTCGATGCTCTTTTTCCATGTCGTCCAGCCAGCTCCACTCACGAGAGATCGCAGGAGCTCGGGCAGCTGAACCCCGACCTTAGTGGGCAGACAGACGGGTGGATGGGCAGACAGACGGATGCGTACACACAGCAACTTATTCCACCCTGTGATGAGGATCCACAGGGCTCTCAGTAATGTCTCCAGCTGTCGGAGATGGATGATGGTGGCCCTGACAGCCTGTCCTGTCTACACCTGTGTGGGTAATAACAAGGAGAAGCAGTGCTCTGTCTCCTGTGGCCATGGTGTACCAGGGAACAGTGGCCTGCTGCCACCCCTCAGGTGTGGTGACCTCTCCGGTCACCCTGCTCAGGTCCTCCGTGCTGGCAGCCCTCGGGGAAAGGCAAGGCAAGGCAGCACCGCGCGCAGCAGTGGCCAGAGCCCCATGGCCAGGATCTGCTGCCAAGGACAATGGCTCTGCACTCCCCCAGGGCCCAAAAAATTCCCCTCTCATCTGCCTTCCGCAGCGCAATGAAAAGATTTCAAGTGATCTTTCCTTGGCTGTTCTGCAGTGAGACCAGAGAGCAGCATCTCCCAGCAGACTCCCATGGCTCTGCCATGCCCTTGGTGCCGCAGCACTCCATCCACCGCTCCGCACCCAAACACAGCATTTTAGTTGGTGCTTCACAACCCTCGCAAGCCTCGTTAACCTCCCAAACTTTGCTTCCGGAGCAAACCTCGGCATCTACATTTCCCAGCCCCCCTCCTGCTCTCCCAGCCCC
>NW_010247127.1:8224-8535 GCF_000690775.1 Eurypyga helias | reverse complement strand
TGAAGGGGCTGTAGGACCAGGGCAGTATGAGCTTTTCCCACTCATGACCATGTCAGCCAAGTGTGCAGGGGGTTTAGCTGCTCCAGCTCCCCTTGTCCTTGCAAAACGGTGAGAAATGTGCTATTCTTCAAAATGCCAAGTGTATTTTTACAAGCCTTGGGGGAATTTATTACATCAGAGTTAATGACCGTGTCATTCGTTTGTTCATTTATTCCTTCATCCCATCATCCGTCTCCCTGTTCGTCTGTCCTTGGGCACAATTCGCTGCTTAAGCACGTGCTCCCTTATGCGCAGGATGCCCAGGACTCGTG
>NW_010247127.1:7544-8156 GCF_000690775.1 Eurypyga helias | reverse complement strand
GCAGCTTCCCACGTTGACCATGCTGCGGAACATCAGGAAACCATTAATCGATGGGCTGGCCCACGCCGTGTTTTCCTAAGGAAGAGCCGAAGACGGGGAACGGCTGGGGTCAGCGGGGCACCATCTGGAGAAACCCATGGGCTCCCTCCTGCCGGGGTTTTCCCACCCCGACGGTGATGGAGAGGATGAGGCAAAAGAGAAGAGCAGTCCCCAGCAGCCCCCCGGTACAGGGGGACCCCACTGCACCCCATGACCTGCATCTGCGCTGCGTTGGCCCTAACGTACCGTTGCGATGTTGCACCACGATGTTTGCCGGTGGCACAAAAAGACCATCCCACGCAGGGATGCCGCTGCCAGAGAGCCCAAGCGCACACAGCCGCCAGCTGACCCCCGGGTTCGTCACAGCGGGGACCACGGTTCTGCTCAGACAGGGGAGACGGGGTGGGGACGGGCAGAGCAGAGCCAGCGCAGCACATCCGGGTGGTCGGGAGGCACCTGGGGCAGGTGTGTCCCCAGCACCAGCACCCCCACCGAGACCTCGGCAGCAGCCGGGCAAGGCCAGGCGCCGTGTCCGGCCTGTCCCCTGTCACACGGCAGCGGGCGCACAACCTC
>NW_010247127.1:0-7430 GCF_000690775.1 Eurypyga helias | reverse complement strand
GGAGCAAAGCCTCTCTAGGGCTTGCAGCTCTGGGGCTGGGGGGGGTCACTCACCTGACCTCACGGCCTTTTGAGGCTTTTGGGACTCAGTGTTCCTGCAGCCCCGGGCCCAGCCTGGCCGGGGTTGGTGCTGCTCGGGCCGGTGCTCTGGGAGCCCTTGGTGCTCGCCGTGCTGTGACAGCGCACGTTTGCTCGTATGTCAGGAAGCCCAGCGAGCCTGGCAGGCTCGTGCCTTGAGCCAGAAATTGGGGCAGCTTTGTCCAGCCCACCCATACGGAGCTCCACACCGTCCTTTTTCCAGCAAAGTCAGACAGTGCCCGGAGCTGGGAGCGAGGCAGGGAGGCCGAAGGGGGGCAGGGAGGTGGCGGGGCAGTGCTGTCCCCATCACCAGCAAGGCTCAGCTGTTCCTCCCGCCCTGGCCTGGTCCCAGCCGCACAGCATCAGCCCCACGGGTGCTGATCCCCACCTCCATCCCCATCCCTCGCTCCAGCGCTCAGCTCCTCGCCTTCAAGAGTGATCCCTTTCCAGCAACCTGCCAGCTCGTGTGGGGAAATTCCCAGTCTCATCCGTTATGCAAAATTAGCTCTCAGGGAGTGCCTGGTGAAACTGCAGAGCCTTCGTCTGCTCCGGGCGCTTTCAGACTTTTCCCTGGCATCCAGCAGGATGGCCATAAATCTCCGCTACTGCCTCCGAGTCGAACATTTCCTCCGAGCCCCATTATTAATTTTCTGAAAGATCCCATAAACCCCCAGATGGAAAAATACGGAGATATTTGCACATGTGCCGTAAAACACATTGCCCATCTATTTCAAATGGATGTGGCAATATATAAAACATACTTAGGGCATGAGCCAGGTTTCACGGTATTTAAACAAGGCGCATGATGTAATTGGAATTTACAGTATAGGAGCAGATTGAAGCTGGGGCTTGGTTGCGTACCATATATCTTCGATCTCATGAAGATTTGGCCGGCTTTATAACGCCAAATGCCTTTTGTACTTGTCACCTATATTTTAAGTGGATGAACAGCTCCTTTTGTGAAATATAATGGTTGGAAAATATATATTTTTTTCCATCTGAATTTTGCAGTCTCCAGAGAGGAGAAATCTGCCCCGTCCCTTGGCAAGCAGTGCATATTCCCAGGGATGCAGGTGTCCCAGAGCTTCACTTCCCTGTGGCCTTGCACCCACCGAGGCTCTGCGATGTGAGATGGGGGTGAGGACCTGCTGCCCACAGCCACTGTTCCTGGGGGCAGGAGAGGAGGGCGAGCTCCCAGTGCTGCTGCCTGATGCGGGGAAGAACAGCCAACGCTCCAGGTGCTGCTCACAGGAGCATGGGCAGGAGGTGCTCTGGACAAAGAGCAGCCCCTGGAAAAGGTGTCACCATCAGGTCCTCAGAAAAGATGCTCTGGCAAAGCCTGTCAGATGTGCCCCCACCTCCCTGCAGCCCCTTGAACCAGCACTGGGGGGATTAGGCAGCAATGGAAAGGTGATGGAAGAGCTGGAGATGCTCAGAGACTACCAACAACAATGATGTCCCCAGATTGTCCCCATCACCGATGCAAGCATTCCCCTGCCCAGGACAGGGTGGTCAGATGGGCAGAGCAAAACTGGGGACTTTTTGATTCTGGCAGCCCTGTTCCTCCCAGCAAGGTCCTGGTTTCTCATCCCCTCCCCACACTGCTCAGCCCCCCCAGTGCTCAGTGCTGTAGGGGGTCTCCAGGAAGGCAGGGGGCCCCAGGAGGGGCTGCAACTGAGCCAGTCTCTGCCAGCTGTGCCCCCTCCCTTGCCTCACCCACACCTTTCCCACGAAGTGGAGCCACCAGCATGGGCAGGGGTCTGCAGCCCGGCGTGGGACGATAGTGTGGCCCTGTAGGTAGGGCAGGGAGATGTTTACCTGCCCTGTCTGAGGGACGGGTGTCCCCCCATGGCCTGGAAGCCTCTAGGGAAAGGCAAAAAAAGGGAAAGGTAAAAGATACCAAAGCATAAAAATTGAATTTTGTTCATAGCTGAGTTGGGGGCTCCATCCAAGCCAGTTCCAAGGGTGGGCTGTGGGCACAGGGCTCACATCACCTCGGTCCCCAGTCCATGAGTGCCAGGGTGCTGTGAGGGCTCTGGGTGGTGGTGGGCACTCAGAGGGGTGCTGGGGAGCCCACCCGCAAGCCTGGGGCAGCGGCAAGGTGCCAGGAGCCAGAGTTCCCCACGCCTCTCAGCTTCAGGCAGGTCTGGTGCACCCAGGCTGGCCAAACTCACTGGCCCACTCCCTCCACTCCTGGAAGCATCAAGGGGGTTCGGATAAGGAATTTTTGAAAAATTAATAAATCAAGTCGTTCCCTTCCGGCAGAAGGAAAAGCCCTCCAAAAAATGTCAGTTAGAAATAATCCAAGTGATTTGTTTGGAAAATTTTGAAGCACAGGTCCTCCCAAGAGCCAGGATGGCCTCTCAGCCTTGCTCTCCAGAGCCAGGAACCAAGAGCCAAGACCCCAGCTTCAGGGCAGGAAGCCTAGAAACTCTCATAGCCACGTCTCAATCCGGAGCCCAGCGGAGCCACAGGCCACCTGCAGCTGAGCCAGGACCAGGACCTCACCTGAAGCCAGAGCCGAGCCTCCCGGGGGCTCTCCGGACACGGGGATCCAGCCTGCCGGGGCCGGGACCGGATGCTGAGGAGGGGTCTGGTCAGCTGTCTCAGTTCAGGAAAATTGGCTTTTCCAGAGGGTAAAACCAGTTTGATTGGGAATTTTCTAACCGGCCCTGGCTCTTGAACATCAAGCGTGGTACTGGCCATGGGTGAGACTCAGGGGCTGGTGCATGCTAGCTGCTGGTGTGAAAATCAGCTTATTTCTCCTCAGCAGCCCCCCCACACACCACGCCAGTGGCAGACCCCGAGGTGCCGTCCCACAGGATGTTTTCATGCTCCACAGCTCCAGACTTAATTCCTGCTCGTGAATGAGCTGAACAGCTCTGCAGAATTGTGCTAGTAGCCATCTGTTAGCTGGACAGTACTCGTGGTTTCTCCAGACCTCAAGAGACCTCCTCCATCATTTTCTGGAGTGCTCTTACTGTCAGACAGAAGGTCTCTGAGGGTTTCTCGTGAGGTTCAAGTGTTTACAGCACAGTGAAAACTCCTCAACAAGGTGTTGTCTGTGCACTTCCAGCCCTCAGACCTCTTGGAGACCTGGCTATCAGAGGATGTTGAGCATCAGCTCTTCGAAAGCCAGCAGCGTTTCCGTCATTGCCACGAGGGAGGCTAAATAAGCAGGCATCTGGAACCACTTCCCATGCTGGCTGATCCTTTGGCCATGCTTTGCCAGGATGGATCAGCCTCACATACTGCTGAATTTTTGGAGTTTGGCTAACTCTCGTGGGATGTGTCCTGCAGAGGTGTTGGCATGAGCAGGTCGGCACCACGTGCTGAGCACCGTGTGAGAAGTGCTGGTGCAAGTGCTTGGCTCCTTGGTCGCTCCGAGGCCAGCGGCAGGTTTTTGGCATGGGTTAAATGTTGTGGAGCTGGATTCTGTCGTCCTAACTGCCTCTTCATGGCATGTGTCTCTGAGACGAGCTCTCCCAGGCTGGTTGGTAGCCATCCACAGAATGCCGTCAGGTTGGTCCTCTAGACCGACTGCAGTGGTCATCCAGTAGTTTTGCTCATGAATTCTGTGGGAAAAGGGAAGGTAACAAACAAGTTTTCCTTGTACTACCCCCTGGCGCTATCTGTCAGGGTACCTTTACAGATGTAAGAAGAGAAGACAGTAGATGGTTTAAGCCCCGTGGCTTTGCCTAAGCCGCCTACAAAACCCCACAGGGAAGGAGTGAGATTGCCAGAGGCCGGGAGCATTCCGACCTAGGCAAAGCAGCTCTGACGGATGGATGGAACTGGAGGTGATGGCTCAGGAGGGGATCGCAAAGGTAATGGGAGACAGGCACAGTGCTAGTGATTCCCTGCCTGAAGGGATTGCAGCTGGAGCAGCTCTAGGACATCAGAGCTACATGAGGCCTTTGTCTACATGCACATGGTGGGCAGCGGTGTGCAGGGCTGCCCAGTAAGAAACGTGACAGAGAGACCACATTGCTGTTTCCCAGGATCTTTCTTTCACATTCTCACCACTCTCCTCCATCTTTCTCTTATTCATCTCTCTTGTCTTTGACCTCTCCCCTCCTCCTTCCAAACTTTCTCTTTTCCCAAGTTTCTTGCTGTTTGGCTGCTTGTTCTCCCATTCCCGTCAGGGATGATAAATCACCTCTTTGGATGAACGTCATCAACATACCAGACTCATCCTTCTTTTGACCTCCTCAGCTGTGAGCCACTTCCAGGAGGTAAGAACTGGACTCAATTATGCAGGAGAGGAGATCACCAGTTGACCCGGTGAAACAGGGACTGGTCCATTCCCCCTTTTTTCTCGAGTCAGAAGTCCTGCTCTTGCCTCTCCCACATGTTCAGTGAAGACAGCACATCGCTCCGCCATCATGCTGTGCATCCAGCTGGGGCACCTCATGCTTAAGAGATGGCCATGTACACGTGCCCCTCTCTTTCTCTTGATCTCCCTTACCTTGCTCCCCCCTTTCCCTCCCCCCAACACACATCTGCTCACACAGTTCCAGAGAATTCGTTTCATCTCACCATTGTACCGTTTATTTCTTTCCAGAGAGTTAAAAGCCTGTCTCCCTTGATTTAGTGAGTCAAGAGTGGCTGGGAGGGAGGGGGGAGAAGAAAAGAATGAAAGAAAGAAATAAAATAATGAGAAAAAGGTCTTGGGAACATCTGGAGTTGCTCTTAAACAAGATGCAATATTCTCAGCCAGATGTTGAGTGACTGGCTTCTACTTGGGAAACGTCAACATGTCAGACACCGAAATCCCACTCAACACCACCTTCCCTTCCTCTCTTTTCCACCACCTTGCCCCGTTTTGGTTGTGCAGCCTACAGCATCCCCCTGGGATGGCACCAAGAGCAAGGGGTGGTTGTCTGATACCTTGCCAAGTTTCAGCCAGAGGCATCAACGGGCCAAGCTTGTCACTTGGAAACAACCGGTTTACCAAGCAGAGGGATAGGGAAAGGTTGAGTGACCTCATGGCGGTGCTGCCTGCAATGGATGAGGCAGACCCAGGCGACTGAGGATGCATCTGCAAGTGGTTCCAAAGAGCCAGAAATAGGGCTGCAGCAGGACAGTCCGGGTGGTGAAGCTATCTGAGATCCCTGGCAGCACGGTGTTCCCAGCAATGCGGAGGAAAGACCCTTCTCAGACCCCGGGTGAACTCAGCTGAGCAGACGGCTGCCAGAGAGGCAGGAAGGGCACAGGCACACTGGTGGTCTTGGGGCTGTTTCCCCAGAGAAAGGAGCTCTTGGACAGTCATACTGAATCATCATCATCAATGTAAATGGACTATGAAGACTTATAATGGCTCCAGACCTGCCTGGGTGAGCAGGGAGAGCACGTCAGTGAAAGCTGGTGCAGCTGAGGGGGTGGTGTCCATCCTGAGCTGGACACGCTCCCTGTACCGCAACACCCCACAGCAGCAGCCAGCAGCAGCCACCGGAGGTGACATCCCTCACAGGCGGGATTCAGCCCCTTCATCAGCTGCCCAGGCCGACACCATGGAGCCTTCTGCTCTTGGGGTGCCCCTCTGCAGCATCATGAACACGGTCCATCACCGCCTGCCCCATGGTGCCCTACCGCCACCCACCTGGTGATGCTCAGGAGTGAAATGCTCCTTCTTCCCACCTGTGGTTTATAAATTATGAGCTGCGACATGAAAAAGCAGAACTGGAAGTTACTCAGAGGAAAATCCCAATTTGCTGCTTGGGAGGAGGACTAGCACCCCAGGACAAGGGCAGTGCTGGGTGGGACCCACCACACTGGACCAGCTCTTTCCCCATGCCGGATGCCCCGCAGGGGCTGAGGTCCATCCATTGGAGCCCAACCACCTCTTCTACACCCCTGGCCTCAGCTTCCAGTGCTGTTATCCCAGGGCCAAGCCATGGCGTCCTCTAACCTTCTGCTCTTCAGCTTCCTACAACCCAGGGCATGGGCTTGGTTGGTCCAGTGAAGTAACCATGGCCAGGAACATCCACCAGTTTGCTGCCAGTCAAACCCAAGCATGAGGGCCTTGTAGGTGGCTTTCATCTCCCACATCTCATTTTGGTGTGTGCCAGGAACCCGGGGTTTATGGCCAACCATACTGGTTTTTTGGGATCTGGAATGTATCCTTATGCCTCAGTGCTGTCCAGGTACCAGGACAAGTTCCCTGGGGCTCATCCCAGGCCCCACACACATCAGAGGTTACTCTGGATGCACAAAGCAGCACCAATGTCTTCCCACATCACTGAGATGGACCAGGTTAAGCAGACACCTCCCTCCCCTTCGAGAGGGGGAAATGGATGATGGAGAAGGGAAGAACAGCTGAGCCCTCCCAGTTACCTCCGCAGGCTTTGTGCAGTGTCACAGGGCTGCGATGGCTGGGACCTGTCCGTGAGAGGTGCCGAGGCACAGCAGCGGTGCCCGTCCCTAGGCAAACCCTCCAGCCTCGAGAAGGGTCCCTTTGGGTGCTGTTCTCCCTGCCTCCCCATGTCCCAAACCCCACTTGTGCCCTTCGGTTATCACCTGAAGAAGCTGAGGAATCACAGCCAGAAACGGCATCTTCTGTGTCTTCAGCACAGGGACAGAGACCCCCTTGGCTGGCGCTGGAGGAAGGACACAGGACCAAAGCACATGTCTGGGTCTCCTTGCAGCCTTCCCTGCACTTCTTTCTTGGAAAAGAATAGCTGATAGGCATATGCCAAGAGCAGCGGAACAACTCAACCTTGGGGTCTTTCCATCCCCCCATGGCCCAGCAGCCTCCTCTCCCCCAGCACGGGCGATGCTGCGGGACACTGGGTCCTCCTATCCCGGCCGGGCCCAGCCCTGCATGTCCCAGGACATGAGGACACGGGGGGGTGTCAGCCTGCTGATCGCTCCGTGGTAGGCTGCAGCAGGAGGGCTCGGTCCCCGCCACAACCTGATGAGTTGGCAGGGAAGTTCTGGGGGACAAGGGAGGGCCACAGCTCAGGGACAACCTCCTCTGGGTGCCCAGAGCCTTCGTCCCCACGTGGCACCAAAGCTCTCTGCTCCCCCTGCTATGAGGGGGCACATTTACGGTCCCTAATCCAGGGAGGATTGCCAGGATACCAGGTGGGTAGGGATAGAGGCATCGCTGAGCAGCGAGTAAGCTCTGGCTGCTTTCTGAGGTGCTTCCCCACGGGCTTCCCATGCTGCCTGGGGAAGCGCCTCCCCCTCTGCCCCCCCTCAAGGATGGGCTTGGCGGGACCCAAGCCCACATCCTATGGGGGTCCCTCTGTCTTGCCCTCCAGAGATGGATGTGGGGTGGACCAGGGTAGAAGTGCCAAGCACAGGTGCCAGACAAGCCGGATCCTCCATGAGACCCCCCAGGATGTCCCC